>NW_027438061.1:0-39028 GCF_965140245.1 Athene noctua | reverse complement strand
AACCAGGCAGAGAATTCCCGGCTAGCAGCTTCCCTGTGGCGGGGAAGTGCAAACGTACACGTTTTCGGCCGAAAACGCGTTTTCCGGCGAAAAAGCACACCACGGCTCTTTCTGAGAAAAAGCAAGCACGGAGGACGAGAATCGCTTTTGCCCTGCGTAGCGTTCCGGGCAGCGGGTAGAACCAGGCAGAGAATTCCCGGCTAGCACCTTCCCTGTGGCGGGGAAGTGCAAACGTACACGTTTTCGGCCGAAAACGCGTTTTCCGGCGAAAACGCACACCACGGCTCTTTCTGAGAAAAAGCAAGCACGGAGGACGAGAATCGCTTTTGCCCTGCGTAGCGTTCCGGGCAGCGGGTAGAACCAGGCAGAGAATTCCCGGCTAGCAGCTTCCCTGTGGCTGGGAAGTGCAAACGTACACGTTTTCGGCCAAAAACGCGTTTTCGGCGAAAAAGCACACAACGGCTCTTTCTGAGAAAAAGCAAGCACGGAGGACGAGAATCGCTTTTGCCCTGCGTAGCGTTCCGGGCAGCGGGTAGAACCAGGCAGAGAATTCCCGGCTAGCAGCTTCCCTGTGGCGGGGAAGTGCAAACGTACACGTTTTCGGCCAGAAAACGCGTTTTCCGGGGAAAACGCACACCACGGCTCTTTCTGAGAAAAAGCAAGCACGGAGGACGAGAATCGCTTTTGCCCTGCGTAGCGTTCCGGGCAGCGGGTAGAACCAGGCAGAGAATTCCCGGCTAGCAGCTTCCCTGTGGCGGGGAAGTGCAAACGTACACGTTTTCGGCCGAAAACGCGTTTTCCGGCGAAAAAGCACACCACGGCTCTTTCTGAGAAAAAGCAAGCACGGAGGACGAGAATCGCTTTTGCCCTGCGTAGCGTTCCGGGCAGCGGGTAGAACCAGGCAGAGAATTCCCGGCTAGCAGCTTCCCTGTGGCGGGGAAGTGCAAACGTACACGTTTTCGGCCGAAAACGCGTTTTCCGGCGAAAACGCACACCACGGCTCTTTCTGAGAAAAAGCAAACACGGAGGACAAGAATCGCTTTTGCCCTGCGTAGCGTTCCGGGCAGCGGGTAGAACCAGGCAGAGAATTCCCGGCTAGCAGCTTCCCTGTGGCTGGGAAGTGCAAACGTACACGTTTTCGGCCAAAAAAGCGTTTTCGGCGAAAAAGCACACAACGGCTCTTTCTGAGAAAAAGCAAGCACGGAGGACGAGAATCGCTTTTGCCCTGCGTAGCGTTCCGGGCAGCGGGTAGAACCAGGCAGAGAATTCCCGGCTAGCAGCTTCCCTGTGGCCGGGAAGTGCAAACGTACACGTTTTCGGCCGAAAACGCGTTTTCCGGGGAAAACGCACACCACGGCTCTTTCTGAGAAAAAGCAAGCACGGAGGACGAGAATCGCTTTTGCCCTGCGTAGCGTTCCGGGCAGCGGGTAGAACCAGGCAGAGAATTCCCGGCTAGCAGCTTCCCTGTGGCGGGGAAGTGCAAACGTACACGTTTTCGGCCGAAAACGCGTTTTCCGGGGAAAACGCACACCACGGCTCTTTCTGAGAAAAAGCAAGCACGGAGGACGAGAATCGCTTTTGCCCTGCCTAGCGTTCCGGGCAGCGGGTAGAACCAGGCAGAGAATTCCCGGCTAGCAGCTTCCCTGTGGCGGGGAAGTGCAAACGTACACGTTTTCGGCCGAAAACGCGTTTTCCGGCGAAAACGCACACCACGGCTCTTTCTGAGAAAAAGCAAGCACGGAGGACGAGAATCGCTTTTGCCCTGCCTAGCGTTCCGGGCAGCGGGTAGAACCAGGCAGAGAATTCCCGGCTAGCAGCTTCCCTGTGGCGGGGAAGTGCAAACGTACACGTTTTCGGCCGAAAACGCTTTTTCCGGCGAAAACGCACACCACGGCTCTTTCTGAGAAAAAGCAAGCACGGAGGACGAGAATCGCTTTTGCCCTGCCTAGCGTTCCGGGCAGCGGGTAGAACCAGGCAGAGAATTCCCGGCTAGCAGCTTTCCTGTGGCTGGGAAGTGTAAACGTACACGTTTTCGGCCAAAAACGCGTTTTCGGCGAAAAAGCACACAACGGCTCTTTCTGAGAAAAAGCAAGCACGGAGGACGAGAATCGCTTTTGCCCTGCGTAGCGTTCCGGGCAGCGGGTAGAACCAGGCAGAGAATTCCCGGCTAGCACCTTCCCTGTGGCGGGGAAGTGCAAACGTACACGTTTTCGGCCGAAAACGCGTTTTCCGGGGAAAACGCACACCACGGCTCTTTCTGAGAAAAAGCAAGCACGGAGGACGAGAATCGCTTTTGCCCTGCCTAGCGTTCCGGGCAGCGGGTAGAACCAGGCAGAGAATTCCCGGCTAGCAGCTTCCCTGTGGCGGGGAAGTGCAAACGTACACGTTTTCGGCCGAAAACGCGTTTTCCGGGGAAAACGCACACCACGGCTCTTTCTGAGAAAAAGCAAGCACGGAGGACGAGAATCGCTTTTGCCCTGCGTAGCGTTCCGGGCAGCGGGTAGAACCAGGCAGAGAATTCCCGGCTAGCAGCTTCCCTGTGGCGGGGAAGTGCAAACGTACACGTTTTCGGCCGAAAACGCGTTTTCCGGCGAAAAAGCACACCACGGCTCTTTCTGAGAAAAAGCAAGCACGGAGGACGAGAATCGCTTTTGCCCTGCGTAGCGTTCCGGGCAGCGGGTAGAACCAGGCAGAGAATTCCCGGCTAGCAGCTTCCCTGTGGCGGGGAAGTGCAAACGTACACGTTTTCGGCCGAAAACGCGTTTTCCGGCGAAAACGCACACCACGGCTCTTTCTGAGAAAAAGCAAGCACGGAGGACAAGAATCGCTTTTGCCCTGCGTAGCGTTCCGGGCAGCGGGTAGAACCAGGCAGAGAATTCCCGGCTAGCAGCTTCCCTGTGGCTGGGAAGTGCAAACGTACACGTTTTCGGCCAAAAAAGCGTTTTCGGCGAAAAAGCACACAACGGCTCTTTCTGAGAAAAAGCAAGCACGGAGGACGAGAATCGCTTTTGCCCTGCGTAGCGTTCCGGGCAGCGGGTAGAACCAGGCAGAGAATTCCCGGCTAGCAGCTTCCCTGTGGCCGGGAAGTGCAAACGTACACGTTTTCGGCCGAAAACGCGTTTTCCGGGGAAAACGCACACCACGGCTCTTTCTGAGAAAAAGCAAGCACGGAGGACGAGAATCGCTTTTGCCCTGCGTAGCGTTCCGGGCAGCGGGTAGAACCAGGCAGAGAATTCCCGGCTAGCAGCTTCCCTGTGGCTGGGAAGTGCAAACGTACACGTTTTCCGCCAAAAAAGCGTTTTCGGCGAAAAAGCACACAACGGCTCTTTCTGAGAAAAAGCAAGCACGGAGGACGAGAATCGCTTTTGCCCTGCGTAGCGTTCCGGGCAGCGGGTAGAAACAGGCAGAGAATTCCCGGCTAGCAGCTTCCCTGTGGCCGGGAAGTGCAAACGTACACGTTTTCGGCCGAAAACGCGTTTTCCGGGGAAAACGCACACCACGGCTCTTTCTGAGAAAAAGCAAGCACGGAGGACGAGAATCGCTTTTGCCCTGCGTAGCGTTCCGGGCAGCGGGTAGAACCAGGCAGAGAATTCCCGGCTAGCAGCTTCCCTGTGGCTGGGAAGTGCAAACGTACACGTTTTCGGCCAAAAAAGCGTTTTCGGCGAAAAAGCACACAACGGCTCTTTCTGAGAAAAAGCAAGCACGGAGGACGAGAATCGCTTTTGCTCTGCGTAGCGTTCCGGGCAGCGGGTAGAACCAGGCAGAGAATTCCCGGCTAGCAGCTTCCCTGTGGCCGGGAAGTGCAAACGTACACGTTTTCGGCCGAAAACGCGTTTTCCGGGGAAAACGCACACCACGGCTCTTTCTGAGAAAAAGCAAGCACGGAGGACGAGAATCGCTTTTGCCCTGCGTAGCGTTCCGGGCAGCGGGTAGAACCAGGCAGAGAATTCCCGGCTAGCAGCTTCCCTGTGGCGGGGAAGTGCAAACGTACACCTTTTCGGCCGAAAACGCGTTTTCCGGGGAAAACGCACACCACGGCTCTTTCTGAGAAAAAGCAAGCACGGAGGACGAGAATCGCTTTTGCCCTGCGTAGCGTTCCGGGCAGCGGGTAGAACCAGGCAGAGAATTCCCGGCTAGCAGCTTCCCTGTGGCGGGGATGTGCAAACGTACACGTTTTCTGCCAAAAACGCGTTTTCGGCGAAAACGCACACCACGGCTCTTTCTGAGAAAAAGCAAGCACGGAGGACGAGAATCGCTTTTGCCCTGCGTAGCGTAACGGGCAGCGGGTAGAACCAGGCAGAGAATTCCCGGCTAGCAGCTTCCCTGTGGCGGGGAAGTGCAAACGTACACGTTTTCGGCCGAAAACGCGTTTTCCGGCGAAAACGCACACCACGGCTCTTTCTGAGAAAAAGCAAGCACGGAGGACGAGAATCGCTTTTGCCCTGCCTAGCGTTCCGGGCAGCGGGTAGAACCAGGCAGAGAATTCCCGGCTAGCAGCTTCCCTGTGGCGGGGAAGTGCAAACGTACACGTTTTCGGCCGAAAACGCGTTTTCCGGCGAAAACGCACACCACGGCTCTTTCTGAGAAAAAGCAAGCACGGAGGACGAGAATCGCTTTTGCCCTGCGTAGCGTTCCGGGCAGCGGGTAGAACCAGGCAGAGAATTCCCGGCTAGCCGCTTCCCTGTGGCGGGGAAGTGCAAACGTACACGTTTTCGGCCGAAAACGCGTTTTCCGGGGAAAACGCACACCACGGCTCTTTCTGAGAAAAAGCAAGCACGGAGGACGAGAATCGCTTTTGCCCTGCGTAGCGTTCCGGGCAGCGGGTAGAACCAGGCAGAGAATTCCCGGCTAGCAGCTTCCCTGTGGCGGGGAAGTGCAAACGTACACGTTTTCGGCCGAAAACGCGTTTTCCGGCGAAAACGCACACCACGGCTCTTTCTGAGAAAAAGCAAGCACGGAGGACGAGAATCGCTTTTGCCCTGCCTAGCGTTCCGGGCAGCGGGTAGAACCAGGCAGAGAATTCCCGGCTAGCAGCTTCCCTGTGGCGGGGAAGTGCAAACGTACACGTTTTCGGCCGAAAACGCGTTTTCCGGCGGAAACGCACACCACGGCTCTTTCTGAGAAAAAGCAAGCACGGAGGACGAGAATCGCTTTTGCCCTGCCTAGCGTTCCGGGCAGCGGGTAGAACCAGGCAGAGAATTCCCGGCTAGCAGCTTCCCTGTGGCGGGGAAGTGCAAACGTACACGTTTTCGGCCGAAAACGCGTTTTCCGGCGAAAACGCACACCACGGCTCTTTCTGAGAAAAAGCAAGCACGGAGGACAAGAATCGCTTTTGCCCTGCGTAGCGTTCCGGGCAGCGGGTAGAACCAGGCAGAGAATTCCCGGCTAGCAGCTTCCCTGTGGCTGGGAAGTGCAAACGTACACGTTTTCGGCCAAAAACGCGTTTTCGCCAAAAAACACACCACGGCTCTTTCTGAGAAAAAGCAAGCACGGAGGACGAGAATCGCTTTTGCCCTGCGTAGCGTTCCGGGCAGCGGGTAGAACCAGGCAGAGAATTCCCGGCTAGCAGCTTCCCTGTGGCCGGGAAGTGCAAACGTACACGTTTTCGGCCGAAAACGCGTTTTCCGGCGAAAACGCACACCACGGCTCTTTCTGAGAAAAAGCAAGCACGGAGGACGAGAATCGCTTTTGCCCTGCGTAGCGTTCCGGGCAGCGGGTAGAACCAGGCAGAGAATTCACGGCTAGCAGCTTCCCTGTGGCGGGGAAGTGCAAACGTACACGTTTTCGGCCGAAAACGCGTTTTCCAGCGAAAACGCACACCACGGCTCTTTCTGAGAAAAAGCAAGCACGGAGGACGAGAATCGCTTTTGCCCTGCGTAGCGTTCCGGGCAGCGGGTAGAACCAGGCAGAGAATTCCCGGCTAGCAGCTTCCCTGTGGCGGGGAAGTGCAAACGTACACGTTTTCGGCCGAAAACGCGTTTTCCGGCGAAAACGCACACCACGGCTCTTTCTGAGAAAAAGCAAGCACGGAGGACGAGAATCGCTTTTGCCCTGCCTAGCGTTCCGGGCAGCGGGTAGAACCAGGCAGAGAATTCCCGGCTAGCAGCTTCCCTGTGGCCGGGAAGTGGAAACGTACACGTTTTCGGCCGAAAACGCGTTTTCCGAGGAAAACGCACACCACGGCTCTTTCTGAGAAAAAGCAAGCACGGAGGACGAGAATCGCTTTTGCCCTGCGTAGCGTTCCGGGCAGCGGGTAGAACCAGGCAGAGAATTCCCGGCTAGCAGCTTCCCTGTGGCGGGGAAGTGCAAACGTACACGTTTTCGGCCGAAAACGCGTTTTCCGGGGAAAACGCACACCACGGCTCTTTCTGAGAAAAAGCAAGCACGGAGGACGAGAATCGCTTTTGCCCTGCGTAGCGTTCCGGGCAGCGGGTAGAACCAGGCAGAGAATTCCCGGCTAGCAGCTTTCCTGTGGCTGGGAAGTGCAAACGTACATGTTTTCGGCCAAAAAATGCGTTTTCGGCGAAAAAGCACACAACGGCTCTTTCTGAGAAAAAGCAAGCACGGAGGACGAGAATCGCTTTTGCCCTGCGTAGCGTTCCGGGCAGCGGGTAGAACCAGGCAGAGAATTCCCGGCTAGCAGCTTCCCTGTGGCTGGGAAGTGCAAACGTACACGTTTTCTGCCAAAAACGCGTTTTCGGCGAAAACGCACACCACGGCTCTTTCTGAGAAAAAGCAAGCACGGAGGACGAGAATCGCTTTTGCCCTGCCTAGCGTTCCGGGCAGCGGGTAGAACCAGGCAGAGAATTCCCGGCTAGCAGCTTCCCTGTGGCGGGGAAGTGCAAACGTACACGTTTTCGGCCGAAAACGCGTTTTCCGGCGAAAACGCACACCACGGCTCTTTCGGAGAAAAAGCAAGCACGGAGGACGAGAATCGCTTTTGCCCTGCCTAGCGTTCCGGGCAGCGGGTAGAACCAGGCAGAGAATTCCCGGCTAGCAGCTTCCCTGTGGCGGGGAAGTGCAAACGTACACGTTTTCGGCCGAAAACGCTTTTTCCGGCGAAAACGCACACCACGGCTCTTTCTGAGAAAAAGCAAGCACGGAGGACGAGAATCGCTTTTGCCCTGCCTAGCGTTCCGGGCAGCGGGTAGAACCAGGCAGAGAATTCCCGGCTAGCAGCTTTCCTGTGGCTGGGAAGTGTAAACGTACACTTTTTCGGCCAAAAACGCGTTTTCGTCGAAAAAGCACACAACGGCTCTTTCTGAGAAAAAGCAAGCACGGAGGACGAGAATCGCTTTTGCCCTGCGTAGCGTTCCGGGCAGCGGGTAGAACCAGGCAGAGAATTCCCGGCTAGCACCTTCCCTGTGGCGGGGAAGTGCAAACGTACACGTTTTCGGCCGAAAACGCGTTTTCCGGCGAAAACGCACACCACGGCTCTTTCTGAGAAAAAGCAAGCACGGAGGACGAGAATCGCTTTTGCCCTGCGTAGCGTTCCGGGCAGCGGGTAGAACCAGGCAGAGAATTCCCGGCTAGCAGCTTCCCTGTGGCGGGGAAGTGCAAACGTACACGTTTTCGGCCGAAAACGCGTTTTCCGGGGAAAACGCACACCACGGCTCTTTCTGAGAAAAAGCAAGCACGGAGGACGAGAATCGCTTTTGCCCTGCGTAGCGTTCCGGGCAGCGGGTAGAACCAGGCAGAGAATTCCCGGCTAGCAGCTTCCCTGTGGCGGGGAAGTGCAAACGTACACGTTTTCGGCCGAAAACGCGTTTTCCGGCGAAAAAGCACACCACGGCTCTTTCTGAGAAAAAGCAAGCACGGAGGACGAGAATCGCTTTTGCCCTGCGTAGCGTTCCGGGCAGCGGGTAGAACCAGGCAGAGAATTCCCGGCTAGCAGCTTCCCTGTGGCGGGGAAGTGCAAACGTACACGTTTTCGGCCGAAAACGCGTTTTCCGGCGAAAACGCACACCACGGCTCTTTCTGAGAAAAAGCAAGCACGGAGGACAAGAATCGCTTTTGCCCTGCGTAGCGTTCCGGGCAGCGGGTAGAACCAGGCAGAGAATTCCCGGCTAGCAGCTTCCCTGTGGCTGGGAAGTGCAAACGTACACGTTTTCGGCCAAAAAAGCGTTTTCGGCGAAAAAGCACACAACGGCTCTTTCTGAGAAAAAGCAAGCACGGAGGACGAGAATCGCTTTTGCCCTGCGTAGCGTTCCGGGCAGCGGGTAGAACCAGGCAGAGAATTCCCGGCTAGCAGCTTCCCTGTGGCCGGGAAGTGCAAACGTACACGTTTTCGGCCGAAAACGCGTTTTCCGGGGAAAACGCACACCACGGCTCTTTCTGAGAAAAAGCAAGCACGGAGGACGAGAATCGCTTTTGCCCTGCGTAGCGTTCCGGGCAGCGGGTAGAACCAGGCAGAGAATTCCCGGCTAGCAGCTTCCCTGTGGCTGGGAAGTGCAAACGTACACGTTTTCGGCCAAAAAAGCGTTTTCGGCGAAAAAGCACACAACGGCTCTTTCTGAGAAAAAGCAAGCACGGAGGACGAGAATCGCTTTTGCCCTGCGTAGCGTTCCGGGCAGCGGGTAGAAACAGGCAGAGAATTCCCGGCTAGCAGCTTCCCTGTGGCCGGGAAGTGCAAACGTACACGTTTTCGGCCGAAAACGCGTTTTCCGGGGAAAACGCACACCACGGCTCTTTCTGAGAAAAAGCAAGCACGGAGGACGAGAATCGCTTTTGCCCTGCGTAGCGTTCCGGGCAGCGGGTAGAACCAGGCAGAGAATTCCCGGCTAGCAGCTTCCCTGTGGCTGGGAAGTGCAAACGTACACGTTTTCGGCCAAAAAAGCGTTTTCGGCGAAAAAGCACACAACGGCTCTTTCTGAGAAAAAGCAAGCACGGAGGACGAGAATCGCTTTTGCTCTGCGTAGCGTTCCGGGCAGCGGGTAGAACCAGGCAGAGAATTCCCGGCTAGCAGCTTCCCTGTGGCCGGGAAGTGCAAACGTACACGTTTTCGGCCGAAAACGCGTTTTCCGGGGAAAACGCACACCACGGCTCTTTCTGAGAAAAAGCAAGCACGGAGGACGAGAATCGCTTTTGCCCTGCGTAGCGTTCCGGGCAGCGGGTAGAACCAGGCAGAGAATTCCCGGCTAGCAGCTTCCCTGTGGCGGGGAAGTGCAAACGTACACCTTTTCGGCCGAAAACGCGTTTTCCGGCGAAAACGCACACCACGGCTCTTTCTGAGAAAAAGCAAGCACGGAGGACGAGAATCGCTTTTGCCCTGCGTAGCGTTCCGGGCAGCGGGTAGAACCAGGCAGAGAATTCCCGGCTAGCAGCTTCCCTGTGGCGGGGATGTGCAAACGTACACGTTTTCTGCCAAAAACGCGTTTTCGGCGAAAACGCACACCACGGCTCTTTCTGAGAAAAAGCAAGCACGGAGGACGAGAATCGCTTTTGCCCTGCGTAGCGTAACGGGCAGCGGGTAGAACCAGGCAGAGAATTCCCGGCTAGCAGCTTCCCTGTGGCGGGGAAGTGCAAACGTACACGTTTTCGGCCGAAAACGCGTTTTCCGGCGAAAACGCACACCACGGCTCTTTCTGAGAAAAAGCAAGCACGGAGGACGAGAATCGCTTTTGCCCTGCGTAGCGTTCCGGGCAGCGGGTAGAACCAGGCAGAGAATTCCCGGCTAGCAGCTTCCCTGTGGCGGGGAAGTGCAAACGTACACGTTTTCGGCCGAAAACGCGTTTTCCGGCGAAAACGCACACCACGGCTCTTTCTGAGAAAAAGCAAGCACGGAGGACGAGAATCGCTTTTGCCCTGCGTAGCGTTCCGGGCAGCGGGTAGAACCAGGCAGAGAATTCCCGGCTAGCCGCTTCCCTGTGGCGGGGAAGTGCAAACGTACACTTTTTCGGCCGAAAACGCGTTTTCCGGCGAAAACGCACACCACGGCTCTTTCTGAGAAAAAGCAAGCACGGAGGACGAGAATCGCTTTTGCCCTGCGTAGCGTTCCGGGCAGCGGGTAGAACCAGGCAGAGAATTCCCGGCTAGCAGCTTCCCTGTGGCGGGGAAGTGCAAACGTACACGTTTTCGGCCGAAAACGCGTTTTCCGGCGAAAACGCACACCACGGCTCTTTCTGAGAAAAAGCAAGCACGGAGGACGAGAATCGCTTTTGCCCTGCCTAGCGTTCCGGGCAGCGGGTAGAACCAGGCAGAGAATTCCCGGCTAGCAGCTTCCCTGTGGCGGGGAAGTGCAAACGTACACGTTTTCGGCCGAAAACGCGTTTTCCGGCGGAAACGCACACCACGGCTCTTTCTGAGAAAAAGCAAGCACGGAGGACGAGAATCGCTTTTGCCCTGCGTAGCGTTCCGGGCAGCGGGTAGAACCAGGCAGAGAATTCCCGGCTAGCAGCTTCCCTGTGGCGGGGAAGTGCAAACGTACACGTTTTCGGCCGAAAACGCGTTTTCCGGCGAAAACGCACACCACGGCTCTTTCTGAGAAAAAGCAAGCACGGAGGACAAGAATCGCTTTTGCCCTGCGTAGCGTTCCGGGCAGCGGGTAGAACCAGGCAGAGAATTCCCGGCTAGCAGCTTCCCTGTGGCTGGGAAGTGCAAACGTACACGTTTTCGGCCAAAAACGCGTTTTCCGGCGAAAACGCACACCACGGCTCTTTCTGAGAAAAAGCAAGCACGGAGGACGAGAATCGCTTTTGCCCTGCGTAGCGTTCCGGGCAGCGGGTAGAACCAGGCAGAGAATTCCCGGCTAGCAGCTTCCCTGTGGCCGGGAAGTGCAAACGTACACGTTTTCGGCCGAAAACGCGTTTTCCGGCGAAAACGCACACCACGGCTCTTTCTGAGAAAAAGCAAGCACGGAGGACGAGAATCGCTTTTGCCCTGCGTAGCGTTCCGGGCAGCGGGTAGAACCAGGCAGAGAATTCACGGCTAGCAGCTTCCCTGTGGCGGGGAAGTGCAAACGTACACGTTTTCGGCCGAAAACGCGTTTTCCGGGGAAAACGCACACCACGGCTCTTTCTGAGAAAAAGCAAGCACGGAGGACGAGAATCGCTTTTGCCCTGCGTAGCGTTCCGGGCAGCGGGTAGAACCAGGCAGAGAATTCCCGGCTAGCAGCTTTCCTGTGGCTGGGAAGTGCAAACGTACATGTTTTCGGCCAAAAAATGCGTTTTCGGCGAAAAAGCACACAACGGCTCTTTCTGAGAAAAAGCAAGCACGGAGGACGAGAATCGCTTTTGCCCTGCCTAGCGTTCCGGGCAGCGGGTAGAACCAGGCAGAGAATTCCCGGCTAGCAGCTTCCCTGTGGCTGGGAAGTGCAAACGTACACGTTTTCTGCCAAAAACGCGTTTTCGGCGAAAACGCACACCACGGCTCTTTCTGAGAAAAAGCAAGCACGGAGGACGAGAATCGCTTTTGCCCTGCGTAGCGTTCCGGGCAGCGGGTAGAACCAGGCAGAGAATTCCCGGCTAGCCGCTTCCCTGTGGCGGGGAAGTGCAAACGTACACGTTTTCGGCCGAAAACGCGTTTTCCGGCGAAAACGCACACCACGGCTCTTTCTGAGAAAAAGCAAGCACGGAGGACGAGAATCGCTTTTGCCCTGCGTAGCGTTCCGGGCAGCGGGTAGAACCAGGCAGAGAATTCCCGGCTAGCAGCTTCCCTGTGGCGGGGAAGTGCAAACGTACACGTTTTCTGCCAAAAACGCGTTTTCGGCGAAAACGCACACCACGGCTCTTTCTGAGAAAAAGCAAGCACGGAGGACGAGAATCGCTTTTGCCCTGCGTAGCGTTCCGGGCAGCGGGTAGAACCAGGCAGAGAATTCCCGGCTAGCAGCTTCCCTGTGGCGGGGAAGTGCAAACGTACACGTTTTCGGCCGAAAACGCGTTTTCCGGCGAAAACGCACACCACGGCTCTTTCTGAGAAAAAGCAAGCACGGAGGACGAGAATCGCTTTTGCCCTGCGTAGCGTTCCGGGCAGCGGGTAGAACCAGGCAGAGAATTCCCGGCTAGCAGCTTCCCTGTGGCGGGGAAGTGCAAACGTACACGTTTTCGGCCGAAAACGCGTTTTCCGGCGAAAACGAACACCACGGCTCTTTCTGAGAAAAAGCAAGCACGGAGGACGAGAATCGCTTTTGCCCTGCGTAGCGTAACGGGCAGCGGGTAGAACCAGGCAGAGAATTCCCGGCTAGCAGCTTCCCTGTGGCTGGGAAGTGCAAACGTACACGTTTTCGGCCGAAAACGCGTTTCCGGCGAAAACGCACACCACGGCTCTTTCTGAGAAAAAGCAAGCACGGAGGACGAGAATCGCTTTTGCCCTGCGTAGCGTTCCGGGCAGCGGGTAGAACCAGGCAGAGAATTCCCGGCTAGCAGCTTCCCTGTGGCGGGGAAGTGCAAACGTACACGTTTTCGGCCAAAAAACGCGTTTTCGGCGAAAACGCACACCACGGCTCTTTCTCAGAAAAAGCAAGCACGGAGGACGAGAATCGCTTTTGCCCTGCGTAGCGTTCCGGGCAGCGGGTAGAACCAGGCAGAGAATTCCCGGCTAGCAGCTTCCCTGTGGCTGGGAAGTGCAAACGTATACGTTTTCGGCCGAAAACGCATTTTCCGGCGAAAACGCACACCACGGCTCTTTCTGAGAAAAAGCAAGCACGGAGGACGAGAATCGCTTTTGCCCTGCGTAGCGTTCCGGGCAGCGGGTAGAACCAGGTAGAGAATTCCCGGCTAGCAGCTTCCCTGTGGCCGGGAAGTGCAAACGTACACGTTTTCGGCCGAAAACGCGTTTTCCGGCGAAAACGCACACCACGGCTCTTTCTGAGAAAAAGCAAGCACGGAGGACGAGAATCGCTTTTGCCCTGCGTAGCGTTCCGGGCAGCGGGTAGAACCAGGCAGAGAATTCCCGGCTAGCAGCTTCCCTGTGGCGGGGAAGTGCAAACGTACACGTTTTCGGCCGAAAACGCGTTTTCCGGCGAAAACGCACACCACGGCTCTTTCTGAGAAAAAGCAAGCACGGAGGACGAGAATCGCTTTTGCCCTGCGTAGCGTTCCGGGCAGCGGGTAGAACCAGGCAGAGAATTCCCGGCTAGCAGCTTCCCTGTGGCGGGGAAGTGCAAACGTACACGTTTTCGGCCGAAAACGCGTTTTCCGGCGAAAACGCACACCACGGCTCTTTCTGAGAAAAAGCAAGCACGGAGGACGAGAATCGCTTTTGCCCTGCGTAGCGTAACGGGCAGCGGGTAGAACCAGGCAGAGAATTCCCGGCTAGCAGCTTCCCTGTGGCGGGGAAGTGCAAACGTACACGTTTTCGGCCGAAAACGCGTTTTCCGGCGAAAACGCACACCACGGCTCTTTCTGAGAAAAAGCAAGCACGGAGGACGAGAACCGCTTTTGCCCTGCGTAGCGTTCCGGGCAGCGGGTAGAACCAGGCAGAGAATTCCCGGCTAGCAGCTTCCCTGTGGCGGGGAAGTGCAAACGTACACGTTTTCGGCCGAAAACGCGTTTTCCGGCGAAAAAGCACACCACGGCTCTTTCTGAGAAAAAGCAAGCACGGAGGACGAGAATCGCTTTTGCCCTGCGTAGCGTTCCGGGCAGCGGGTAGAACCAGGCAGAGAATTCCCGGCTAGCACCTTCCCTGTGGCGGGGAAGTGCAAACGTACACGTTTTCGGCCGAAAACGCGTTTTCCGGCGAAAACGCACACCACGGCTCTTTCTGAGAAAAAGCAAGCACGGAGGACGAGAATCGCTTTTGCCCTGCGTAGCGTTCCGGGCAGCGGGTAGAACCAGGCAGAGAATTCCCGGCTAGCAGCTTCCCTGTGGCTGGGAAGTGCAAACGTACACGTTTTCGGCCAAAAACGCGTTTTCGGCGAAAAAGCACACAACGGCTCTTTCTGAGAAAAAGCAAGCACGGAGGACGAGAATCGCTTTTGCCCTGCGTAGCGTTCCGGGCAGCGGGTAGAACCAGGCAGAGAATTCCCGGCTAGCAGCTTCCATGTGGCGGGGAAGTGCAAACGTACACGTTTTCGGCCAGAAAACGCGTTTTCCGGGGAAAACGCACACCACGGCTCTTTCTGAGAAAAAGCAAGCACGGAGGACGAGAATCGCTTTTGCCCTGCGTAGCGTTCCGGGCAGCGGGTAGAACCAGGCAGAGAATTCCCGGCTAGCAGCTTCCCTGTGGCGGGGAAGTGCAAACGTACACGTTTTCGGCCGAAAACGCGTTTTCCGGCGAAAAAGCACACCACGGCTCTTTCTGAGAAAAAGCAAGCACGGAGGACGAGAATCGCTTTTGCCCTGCGTAGCGTTCCGGGCAGCGGGTAGAACCAGGCAGAGAATTCCCGGCTAGCAGCTTCCCTGTGGCGGGGAAGTGCAAACGTACACGTTTTCGGCCGAAAACGCGTTTTCCGGCGAAAACGCACACCACGGCTCTTTCTGAGAAAAAGCAAACACGGAGGACAAGAATCGCTTTTGCCCTGCGTAGCGTTCCGGGCAGCGGGTAGAACCAGGCAGAGAATTCCCGGCTAGCAGCTTCCCTGTGGCTGGGAAGTGCAAACGTACACGTTTTCGGCCAAAAAAGCGTTTTCGGCGAAAAAGAACACAACGGCTCTTTCTGAGAAAAAGCAAGCACGGAGGACGAGAATCGCTTTTGCCCTGCGTAGCGTTCCGGGCAGCGGGTAGAACCAGGCAGAGAATTCCCGGCTAGCAGCTTCCCTGTGGCCGGGAAGTGCAAACGTACACGTTTTCGGCCGAAAACGCGTTTTCCGGGGAAAACGCACACCACGGCTCTTTCTGAGAAAAAGCAAGCACGGAGGACGAGAATCGCTTTTGCCCTGCGTAGCGTTCCGGGCAGCGGGTAGAACCAGGCAGAGAATTCCCGGCTAGCAGCTTCCCTGTGGCGGGGAAGTGCAAACGTACACGTTTTCGGCCGAAAACGCGTTTTCCGGGGAAAACGCACACCACGGCTCTTTCTGAGAAAAAGCAAGCACGGAGGACGAGAATCGCTTTTGCCCTGCCTAGCGTTCCGGGCAGCGGGTAGAACCAGGCAGAGAATTCCCGGCTAGCAGCTTCCCTGTGGCGGGGAAGTGCAAACGTACACGTTTTCGGCCGAAAACGCGTTTTCCGGCGAAAACGCACACCACGGCTCTTTCTGAGAAAAAGCAAGCACGGAGGACGAGAATCGCTTTTGCCCTGCCTAGCGTTCCGGGCAGCGGGTAGAACCAGGCAGAGAATTCCCGGCTAGCAGCTTCCCTGTGGCGGGGAAGTGCAAACGTACACGTTTTCGGCCGAAAACGCTTTTTCCGGCGAAAACGCACACCACGGCTCTTTCTGAGAAAAAGCAAGCACGGAGGACGAGAATCGCTTTTGCCCTGCCTAGCGTTCCGGGCAGCGGGTAGAACCAGGCAGAGAATTCCCGGCTAGCAGCTTTCCTGTGGCTGGGAAGTGTAAACGTACACGTTTTCGGCCAAAAACGCGTTTTCGGCGAAAAAGCACACAACGGCTCTTTCTGAGAAAAAGCAAGCACGGAGGACGAGAATCGCTTTTGCCCTGCGTAGCGTTCCGGGCAGCGGGTAGAACCAGGCAGAGAATTCCCGGCTAGCACCTTCCCTGTGGCGGGGAAGTGCAAACGTACACGTTTTCGGCCGAAAACGCGTTTTCCGGGGAAAACGCACACCACGGCTCTTTCTGAGAAAAAGCAAGCACGGAGGACGAGAATCGCTTTTGCCCTGCCTAGCGTTCCGGGCAGCGGGTAGAACCAGGCAGAGAATTCCCGGCTAGCAGCTTCCCTGTGGCGGGGAAGTGCAAACGTACACGTTTTCGGCCGAAAACGCGTTTTCCGGGGAAAACGCACACCACGGCTCTTTCTGAGAAAAAGCAAGCACGGAGGACGAGAATCGCTTTTGCCCTGCGTAGCGTTCCGGGCAGCGGGTAGAACCAGGCAGAGAATTCCCGGCTAGCAGCTTCCCTGTGGCGGGGAAGTGCAAACGTACACGTTTTCGGCCGAAAACGCGTTTTCCGGCGAAAAAGCACACCACGGCTCTTTCTGAGAAAAAGCAAGCACGGAGGACGAGAATCGCTTTTGCCCTGCGTAGCGTTCCGGGCAGCGGGTAGAACCAGGCAGAGAATTCCCGGCTAGCAGCTTCCCTGTGGCGGGGAAGTGCAAACGTACACGTTTTCGGCCGAAAACGCGTTTTCCGGCGAAAACGCACACCACGGCTCTTTCTGAGAAAAAGCAAGCACGGAGGACAAGAATCGCTTTTGCCCTGCGTAGCGTTCCGGGCAGCGGGTAGAACCAGGCAGAGAATTCCCGGCTAGCAGCTTCCCTGTGGCTGGGAAGTGCAAACGTACACGTTTTCGGCCAAAAAAGCGTTTTCGGCGAAAAAGCACACAACGGCTCTTTCTGAGAAAAAGCAAGCACGGAGGACGAGAATCGCTTTTGCCCTGCGTAGCGTTCCGGGCAGCGGGTAGAACCAGGCAGAGAATTCCCGGCTAGCAGCTTCCCTGTGGCCGGGAAGTGCAAACGTACACGTTTTCGGCCGAAAACGCGTTTTCCGGGGAAAACGCACACCACGGCTCTTTCTGAGAAAAAGCAAGCACGGAGGACGAGAATCGCTTTTGCCCTGCGTAGCGTTCCGGGCAGCGGGTAGAACCAGGCAGAGAATTCCCGGCTAGCAGCTTCCCTGTGGCTGGGAAGTGCAAACGTACACGTTTTCCGCCAAAAAAGCGTTTTCGGCGAAAAAGCACACAACGGCTCTTTCTGAGAAAAAGCAAGCACGGAGGACGAGAATCGCTTTTGCCCTGCGTAGCGTTCCGGGCAGCGGGTAGAAACAGGCAGAGAATTCCCGGCTAGCAGCTTCCCTGTGGCCGGGAAGTGCAAACGTACACGTTTTCGGCCGAAAACGCGTTTTCCGGGGAAAACGCACACCACGGCTCTTTCTGAGAAAAAGCAAGCACGGAGGACGAGAATCGCTTTTGCCCTGCGTAGCGTTCCGGGCAGCGGGTAGAACCAGGCAGAGAATTCCCGGCTAGCAGCTTCCCTGTGGCTGGGAAGTGCAAACGTACACGTTTTCGGCCAAAAAAGCGTTTTCGGCGAAAAAGCACACAACGGCTCTTTCTGAGAAAAAGCAAGCACGGAGGACGAGAATCGCTTTTGCTCTGCGTAGCGTTCCGGGCAGCGGGTAGAACCAGGCAGAGAATTCCCGGCTAGCAGCTTCCCTGTGGCCGGGAAGTGCAAACGTACACGTTTTCGGCCGAAAACGCGTTTTCCGGGGAAAACGCACACCACGGCTCTTTCTGAGAAAAAGCAAGCACGGAGGACGAGAATCGCTTTTGCCCTGCGTAGCGTTCCGGGCAGCGGGTAGAACCAGGCAGAGAATTCCCGGCTAGCAGCTTCCCTGTGGCGGGGAACTGCAAACGTACACCTTTTCGGCCGAAAACGCGTTTTCCGGGGAAAACGCACACCACGGCTCTTTCTGAGAAAAAGCAAGCACGGAGGACGAGAATCGCTTTTGCCCTGCGTAGCGTTCCGGGCAGCGGGTAGAACCAGGCAGAGAATTCCCGGCTAGCAGCTTCCCTGTGGCGGGGATGTGCAAACGTACACGTTTTCTGCCAAAAACGCGTTTTCGGCGAAAACGCACACCACGGCTCTTTCTGAGAAAAAGCAAGCACGGAGGACGAGAATCGCTTTTGCCCTGCGTAGCGTAACGGGCAGCGGGTAGAACCAGGCAGAGAATTCCCGGCTAGCAGCTTCCCTGTGGCGGGGAAGTGCAAACGTACACGTTTTCGGCCGAAAACGCGTTTTCCGGCGAAAACGCACACCACGGCTCTTTCTGAGAAAAAGCAAGCACGGAGGACGAGAATCGCTTTTGCCCTGCGTAGCGTTCCGGGCAGCGGGTAGAACCAGGCAGAGAATTCCCGGCTAGCAGCTTCCCTGTGGCGGGGAAGTGCAAACGTACACGTTTTCGGCCGAAAACGCGTTTTCCGGCGAAAACGCACACCACGGCTCTTTCTGAGAAAAAGCAAGCACGGAGGACGAGAATCGCTTTTGCCCTGCGTAGCGTTCCGGGCAGCGGGTAGAACCAGGCAGAGAATTCCCGGCTAGCCGCTTCCCTGTGGCGGGGAAGTGCAAACGTACACGTTTTCGGCCGAAAACGCGTTTTCCGGCGAAAACGCACACCACGGCTCTTTCTGAGAAAAAGCAAGCACGGAGGACGAGAATCGCTTTTGCCCTGCGTAGCGTTCCGGGCAGCGGGTAGAACCAGGCAGAGAATTCCCGGCTAGCAGCTTCCCTGTGGCGGGGAAGTGCAAACGTACACGTTTTCGGCCGAAAACGCGTTTTCCGGCGAAAACGCACACCACGGCTCTTTCTGAGAAAAAGCAAGCACGGAGGACGAGAATCGCTTTTGCCCTGCCTAGCGTTCCGGGCAGCGGGTAGAACCAGGCAGAGAATTCCCGGCTAGCAGCTTCCCTGTGGCGGGGAAGTGCAAACGTACACGTTTTCGGCCGAAAACGCGTTTTCCGGCGGAAACGCACACCACGGCTCTTTCTGAGAAAAAGCAAGCACGGAGGACGAGAATCGCTTTTGCCCTGCCTAGCGTTCCGGGCAGCGGGTAGAACCAGGCAGAGAATTCCCGGCTAGCAGCTTCCCTGTGGCGGGGAAGTGCAAACGTACACGTTTTCGGCCGAAAACGCGTTTTCCGGCGAAAACGCACACCACGGCTCTTTCTGAGAAAAAGCAAGCACGGAGGACAAGAATCGCTTTTGCCCTGCGTAGCGTTCCGGGCAGCGGGTAGAACCAGGCAGAGAATTCCCGGCTAGCAGCTTCCCTGTGGCTGGGAAGTGCAAACGTACACGTTTTCGGCCAAAAACGCGTTTTCGCCAAAAAACACACCACGGCTCTTTCTGAGAAAAAGCAAGCACGGAGGACGAGAATCGCTTTTGCCCTGCGTAGCGTTCCGGGCAGCGGGTAGAACCAGGCAGAGAATTCCCGGCTAGCAGCTTCCCTGTGGCCGGGAAGTGCAAACGTACACGTTTTCGGCCGAAAACGCGTTTTCCGGCGAAAACGCACACCACGGCTCTTTCTGAGAAAAAGCAAGCACGGAGGACGAGAATCGCTTTTGCCCTGCGTAGCGTTCCGGGCAGCGGGTAGAACCAGGCAGAGAATTCACGGCTAGCAGCTTCCCTGTGGCGGGGAAGTGCAAACGTACACGTTTTCGGCCGAAAACGCGTTTTCCAGCGAAAACGCACACCACGGCTCTTTCTGAGAAAAAGCAAGCACGGAGGACGAGAATCGCTTTTGCCCTGCGTAGCGTTCCGGGCAGCGGGTAGAACCAGGCAGAGAATTCCCGGCTAGCAGCTTCCCTGTGGCGGGGAAGTGCAAACGTACACGTTTTCGGCCGAAAACGCGTTTTCCGGCGAAAACGCACACCACGGCTCTTTCTGAGAAAAAGCAAGCACGGAGGACGAGAATCGCTTTTGCCCTGCCTAGCGTTCCGGGCAGCGGGTAGAACCAGGCAGAGAATTCCCGGCTAGCAGCTTCCCTGTGGCCGGGAAGTGGAAACGTACACGTTTTCGGCCGAAAACGCGTTTTCCGAGGAAAACGCACACCACGGCTCTTTCTGAGAAAAAGCAAGCACGGAGGACGAGAATCGCTTTTGCCCTGCGTAGCGTTCCGGGCAGCGGGTAGAACCAGGCAGAGAATTCCCGGCTAGCAGCTTCCCTGTGGCGGGGAAGTGCAAACGTACACGTTTTCGGCCGAAAACGCGTTTTCCGGGGAAAACGCACACCACGGCTCTTTCTGAGAAAAAGCAAGCACGGAGGACGAGAATCGCTTTTGCCCTGCGTAGCGTTCCGGGCAGCGGGTAGAACCAGGCAGAGAATTCCCGGCTAGCAGCTTTCCTGTGGCTGGGAAGTGCAAACGTACATGTTTTCGGCCAAAAAATGCGTTTTCGGCGAAAAAGCACACAACGGCTCTTTCTGAGAAAAAGCAAGCACGGAGGACGAGAATCGCTTTTGCCCTGCGTAGCGTTCCGGGCAGCGGGTAGAACCAGGCAGAGAATTCCCGGCTAGCAGCTTCCCTGTGGCTGGGAAGTGCAAACGTACACGTTTTCTGCCAAAAACGCGTTTTCGGCGAAAACGCACACCACGGCTCTTTCTGAGAAAAAGCAAGCACGGAGGACGAGAATCGCTTTTGCCCTGCGTAGCGTTCCGGGCAGCGGGTAGAACCAGGCAGAGAATTCCCGGCTAGCCGCTTCCCTGTGGCGGGGAAGTGCAAACGTACACGTTTTCGGCCGAAAACGCGTTTTCCGGCGAAAACGCACACCACGGCTCTTTCTGAGAAAAAGCAAGCACGGAGGACGAGAATCGCTTTTGCCCTGCGTAGCGTTCCGGGCAGCGGGTAGAACCAGGCAGAGAATTCCCGGCTAGCAGCTTCCCTGTGGCGGGGAAGTGCAAACGTACACGTTTTCGGCCGAAAACGCGTTTTCCGGCGAAAACGCACACCACGGCTCTTTCTGAGAAAAAGCAAGCACGGAGGACGAGAATCGCTTTTGCCCTGCCTAGCGTTCCGGGCAGCGGGTAGAACCAGGCAGAGAATTCCCGGCTAGCAGCTTTCCTGTGGCTGGGAAGTGCAAACGTACACGTTTTCGGCCAAAAACGCGTTTTCGGCGAAAAAGCACACAACGGCTCTTTCTGAGAAAAAGCAAGCACGGAGGACGAGAATCGCTTTTGCCCTGCCTAGCGTTCCGGGCAGCGGGTAGAACCAGGCAGAGAATTCCCGGCTAGCAGCTTCCCTGTGGCGGGGAAGTGCAAACGTACACGTTTTCGGCCTAAAACGCGTTTTCCGGCGAAAACGCACACCACGGCTCTTTCTGAGAAAAAGCAAGCACGGAGGACGAGAATCGCTTTTGCCCTGCGTAGCGTTCCGGGCAGCGGGTAGAACCAGGCAGAGAATTCCCGGCTAGCAGCTTCCCTGTGGCGGGGAAGTGCAAACGTACACGTTTTCGGCCGAAAACGCATTTTCCGGCGAAAACGCACACCACGGCTCTTTCTGAGAAAAAGCAAGCACGGAGGACGAGAATCGCTTTTGCCCTGCGTAGCGTTCCGGGCAGCGGGTAGAACCAGGCAGAGAATTCCCGGCTAGCAGCTTCCCTGTGGCCGGGAAGTGCAAACGTACACGTTTTCGGCCGAAAACGCGTTTTCAGCGAAAAAGCGCACCACGGCTCTTTCTGAGAAAAAGCAAGCACGGAGGACGAGAATCGCTTTTGCCCTGCGTAGCGTTCCGGGCAGCGGGTAGAACCAGGCAGAGAATTCCCGGCTAGCAGCTTCCCTGTGGCTGGGAAGTGCAAACGTACACGTTTTCTGCCAAAAACGCGTTTTCGGCGAAAACGCACACCACGGCTCTTTCTGAGAAAAAGCAAGCACGGAGGACGAGAATCGCTTTTGCCCTGCGTAGCGTTCCGGGCAGCGGGTAGAACCAGGCAGAGAATTCCCGGCTAGCAGCTTCCCTGTGGCGGGGAAGTGCAAACGTACACGTTTTCGGCCGAAAACGCGTTTTCCGGCGAAAACGCCCACCACGGCTCTTTCTGAGAAAAAGCAAGCACGGAGGACGAGAATCGCTTTTGCCCTGCGTAGCGTTCCGGGCAGCGGGTAGAACCAGGCAGAGAATTCCCGGCTAGCAGCTTCCCTGTGGTGGGGAAGTGCAAACGTACACGTTTTCGGCCGAAAACGCATTTTCCGGCGAAAACGCACACCACGGCTCTTTCTGAGAAAAAGCAAGCACGGAGGACGAGAATCGCTTTTGCCCTGCGTAGCGTAACGGGCAGCGGGTAGAACCAGGCAGAGAATTCCCGGCTAGCAGCTTCCCTGTGGCCGGGAAGTGCAAACGTACACGTTTTCGGCCGAAAACGCGTTTTCAGCGAAAAAGCGCACCACGGCTCTTTCTGAGAAAAAGCAAGCACGGAGGACGCGAATCGCTTTTGCCCTGCGTAGCGTTCCGGGCAGCGGGTAGAACCAGGCAGAGAATTCCCGGCTAGCAGCTTCCCTGTGGCTGGGAAGTGCAAACGTACACGTTTTCTGCCAAAAACGCGTTTTCGGCGAAAACGCACACCACGGCTCTTTCTGAGAAAAAGCAAGCACGGAGGACGAGAATCGCTTTTGCCCTGCGTAGCGTTCCGGGCAGCGGGTAGAACCAGGCAGAGAATTCCCGACTAGCAGCTTCCCTGTGGCGGGGAAGTGCAAACGTACACGTTTTCGGCCGAAAACGCGTTTTCCGGGGAAAACGCACACCACGGCTCTTTCTGAGAAAAAGCAAGCACGGAGGACGAGAATCGCTTTTGCCCTGCGTAGCGTTCCGGGCAGCGGGTAGAACCAGGCAGAGAATTCCCGACTAGCAGCTTCCCTGTGGCGGGGAAGTGCAAACGTACACGTTTTCGGCCGAAAACGCGTTTTCCGGGGAAAACGCACACCACGGCTCTTTCTGAGAAAAAGCAAGCACGGAGGACGAGAATCGCTTTTGCCCTGCCTAGCGTTCCGGGCAGCGGGTAGAACCAGGCAGAGAATTCCCGGCTAGCAGCTTCCCTGTGGCGGGGAAGTGCAAACGTACACGTTTTCGGCCGAAAACGCATTTTCCGGCGAAAACGCACACCACGGCTCTTTCTGAGAAAAAGCAAGCACGGAGGACGAGAACCGCTTTTGCCCTGCGTAGCGTTCCGGGCAGCGGGTAGAACCAGGCAGAGAATTCCCGGCTAGCAGCTTCCCTGTGGCGGGGAAGTGCAAACGTACACGTTTTCGGCCGAAAACGCGTTTTCCGGGGAAAACGCACACCACGGCTCTTTCTGAGAAAAAGCAAGCACGGAGGACGAGAATCGCTTTTGCCCTGCCTAGCGTTCCGGGCAGCGGGTAGAACCAGGCAGAGAATTCCCGGCTAGCAGCTTCCCTGTGGCTGGGAAGTGCAAACGTACACGTTTTCGGCCAAAAAACGCGTTTTCGGCGAAAACGCACACCACGGCTCTTTCTGAGAAAAAGCAAGCACGGAGGACGAGAATCGCTTTTGCCCTGCGTAGCGTTCCGGGCAGCGGGTAGAACCAGGCAGAGAATTCCCGGCTAGCAGCTTCCCTGTGGCGGGGAAGTGCAAACGTACACGTTTTCGGCCGAAAACGCGTTTTCCGGCGAAAACGCACACCACGGCTCTTTCTGAGAAAAAGCAAGCACGGAGGACGAGAATCGCTTTTGCCCTGCGTAGCGTTCCGGGCAGCGGGTAGAACCAGGCAGAGAATTCCCGGCTAGCAGCTTCCCTGTGGCGGGGAAGTGCAAACGTACACGTTTTCGGCCGAAAACGCGTTTTCCGGCGAAAACGCACACCACGGCTCTTTCTGAGAAAAAGCAAGCACGGAGGACGAGAATCGCTTTTGCCCTGCGTAGCGTTCCGGGCAGCGGGTAGAACCAGGCAGAGAATTCCCGGCTAGCAGCTTCCCTGTGGCCGGGAAGTGCAAACGTACACGTTTTCGGCCGAAAACGCGTTTTCAGCGAAAAAGCGCACCACGGCTCTTTATGAGAAAAAGCAAGCACGGAGGACGAGAATCGCTTTTGCCCTGCGTAGCGTTCCGGGCAGCGGGTAGAGCCAGGCAGAGAATTCCCGGCTAGCAGCTTCCCTGTGGCTGGGAAGTGCAAACGTACACGTTTTCTGCCAAAAACGCGTTTTCGGCGAAAACGCACACCACGGCTCTTTCTGAGAAAAAGCAAGCACGGAGGACGAGAATCGCTTTTGCCCTGCCTAGCGTTCCGGGCAGCGGGTAGAACCAGGCAGAGAATTCCCGGCTAGCAGCTTCCCTGTGGCGGGGAAGTGCAAACGTACACGTTTTCGGCCGAAAACGCGTTTTCCGGCGAAAACGCACACCACGGCTCTTTCTGAGAAAAAGCAAGCACGGAGGACGAGAATCGCTTTTGCCCTGCGTAGCTTTCCGGGCAGCGGGTAGAACCAGGCAGAGAATTCCCGGCTAGCAGCTTCCCTGTGGCGGGGAAGTGCAAACGTACACGTTTTCGGCCGAAAACGCGTTTTCCGGCGAAAACGCACACCACGGCTCTTTCTGAGAAAAAGCAAGCACGGAGGACGAGAATCGCTTTTGCCCTGCGTAGCGTTCCGGGCAGCGGGTAGAACCAGGCAGAGAATTCCCGGCTAGCAGCTTCCCTGTGGCGGGGAAGTGCAAACGTACACGTTTTCGGCCGAAAACGCGTTTTCCGGCGAAAACGCATACCACGGCTCTTTCTGAGAAAAAGCAAGCACGGAGGACGAGAATCTCTTTTGCCCTGCGTAGCGTTCCGGGCAGCGGGTAGAACCAGGCAGAGAATTCCCGGCTAGCACCTTCCCTGTGGCGGGGAAGTGCAAACGTACACGTTTTCGGCCAAAAACGCGTTTTCGGCGAAAACGCACACCACGGCTCTTTCTGAGAAAAAGCAAGAACGGAGGACGAGAATCGCTTTTGCCCTGCGTAGCGTTCCGGGCAGCGGGTAGAACCAGGCAGAGAATTCCCGGCTAGCAGCTTCCCTGTGGCGGGGAAGTGCAAACGTACACGTTTTCGGCCGAAAACGCGTTTTCCGGCGAAAACGCACACCACGGCTCTTTCTGAGAAAAAGCAAGCACGGAGGACGAGAACCGCTTTTGCCCTGCGTAGCGTTCCGGGCAGCGGGTAGAACCAGGCAGAGAATTCCCGGCTAGCAGCTTCCCTGTGGCCGGGAAGTGCAAACGTACACGTTTTCGGCCGAAAACGCGTTTTCGGCGAAAACGCACACCACGGCTCTTTCTGAGAAAAAGCAAGCACGGAGGACGAGAATCGCTTTTGCCCTGCGTAGCGTTCCGGGCAGCGGGTAGAACCAGGCAGAGAATTCCCGGCTAGCAGCTTCCCTGTGGCGGGGAAGTGCAAACGTACACGTTTTCGGCCGAAAACGCGTTTTCCGGCGAAAACGCACACCACGGCTCTTTCTGAGAAAAAGCAAGCACGGAGGACGAGAATCGCTTTTGCCCTGCGTAGCGTTCCGGGCAGCGGGTAGAACCAGGCAGAGAATTCCCGGCTAGCAGCTTCCCTGTGGCGGGGAAGTGCAAACGTACACGTTTTCGGCCGAAAACGCGTTTTCCGGCGAAAACGCACACCACGGCTCTTTCTGAGAAAAAGCAAGCACGGAGGACGAGAATCGCTTTTGCCCTGCGTAGCGTTCCGGGCAGCGGGTAGAACCAGGCAGAGAATTCCCGGCTAGCAGCTTCCCTGTGGCGGGGAACTGCAAACGTACACGTTTTCGGCCGAAAACGCGTTTTCCGGCGAAAACGCACACCACGGCTCTTTCTGAGAAAAAGCAAGCACGGAGGACGAGAACCGCTTTTGCCCTGCGTAGCGTTCCGGGCAGCGGGTAGAACCAGGCAGAGAATTCCCGGCTAGCAGCTTCCCTGTGGCCGTGAAGTGCAAACGTACACGTTTTCGGCCGAAAACGCGTTTTCGGCGAAAACGCACACAACGGCTCTTTCTGAGAAAAAGCAAGCACGGAGGACGAGAATCGCTCTTGCCCTGCGTAGCGTTCCGGGCAGCGGGTAGAACCAGGCAGAGAATTCCCGGCTAGCAGCTTCCCTGTGGCCGGGAAGTGCAAACGTACACGTTTTCGGCCGAAAACGCGTTTTCCGGCGAAAACGCACACCACGGCTCTTTCTGAGAAAAAGCAAGCACGGAGGACGAGAATCGCTTTTGCCCTGCCTAGCGTTCCGGGCAGCGGGTAGAACCAGGCAGAGAATTCCCGGCTAGCAGCTTCCCTGTGGCGGGGAAGTGCAAACGTACACGTTTTCGGCCGAAAACGCGTTTTCCGGCGAAAACGCACACCACGGCTCTTTCTGAGAAAAAGCAAGCACGGAGGACGAGAATCGCTTTTGCCCTGCGTAGCGTTCCGGGCAGCGGGTAGAACCAGGCAGAGAATTCCCGGCTAGCAGCTTCCCTGTGGCTGGGAAGTGCAAACGTACACGTTTTCGGCCAAAAACGCGTTTTCCGACGAAAACGCACACCACGGCTCTTTCTGAGAAAAAGCAAGCACGGAGGACGAAAATCGCTTTTGCCCTGCGTAGCGTTCCGGGCAGCGGGTAGAACCAGGCAGAGAATTCCCGGCTAGCAGCTTTCCTGTGGCTGGGAAGTGCAAACGTACACGTTTTCGGCCAAAAACGCGTTTTCGGCGAAAAAGCACACAACGGCTCTTTCTGAGAAAAAGCAAGCACGGAGGACGAGAATCGCTTTTGCCCTGCGTAGCGTTCCGGGCAGCGGGTAGAACCAGGCAGAGAATTCCCGGCTAGCAGCTTCCCTGTGGCTGGGAAGTGCAAACGTACACGTTTTCTGCCAAAAACGCGTTTTCGGCGAAAACGCACACCACGGCTCTTTCTGAGAAAAAGCAAGCACGGAGGACGAGAATCGCTTTTGCCCTGCGTAGCGTTCCGGGCAGCGGGTAGAACCAAGCAGAGAATTCACGGCTAGCAGCTTCCCTGTGGCGGGGAAGTGCAAACGTACACGTTTTCGGCCGAAAACGCGTTTTCCGGCGAAAACGCACACCACGGCTCTTTCTGAGAAAAAGCAAGCACGGAGGACGAGAATCGCTTTTGCCCTGCGTAGCGTTCCGGGCAGCGGGTAGAACCAGGCAGAGAATTCCCGGCTAGCAGCTTCCCTGTGGCGGGGAAGTGCAAACGTACACGTTTTCGGCCGAAAACGCGTTTTCCGGCGAAAACGCACACCACGGCTCTTTCTGAGAAAAAGCAAGCACGGAGGACGAGAATCGCTTTTGCCCTGCGTAGCGTTCCGGGCAGCGGGTAGAACCAGGCAGAGAATTCCCGGCTAGCAGCTTCCCTGTGGCGGGGAAGTGCAAACGTACACGTTTTCGGCCGAAAACGCGTTTTCCGGCGAAAACGCACACCACGGCTCTTTCTGAGAAAAAGCAAGCACGGAGGAGGAGAATCGCTTTTGCCCTGCGTAGCGTTCCGGGCAGCGGGTAGAACCAGGCAGAGAATTCCCGGCTAGCAGCTTCCCTGTGGCGGGGAAGTGCAAACGTACACGTTTTCGGCCGATAACGCGTTTTCCGGCGAAAACGCACACCACGGCTCTTTCTGAGAAAAAGCAAGCACGGAGGACGAGAATCGCTTTTGCCCTGCGTAGCGTTCCGGGCAGCGGGTAGAACCAGGCAGAGAATTCCCGGCTAGCAGCTTCCCTGTGGCGGGGAAGTGCAAACGTACACGTTTTCGGCCAAAAACGCGTTTTCCGGGGAAAACGCACACCACGGCTCTTTCTGAGAAAAAGCAAGCACGGAGGACGAGAATCGCTTTTGCCCTGCGTAGCGTTCCGAGCAGCGGGTAGAAGCAGGCAGAGAATTCCCGGCTAGCAGCTTTCCTGTGGCTGGGAAGTGCAAACGTACACGTTTTCGGCCAAAAACGCGTTTTCGGCGAAAAAGCACACAACGGCTCTTTCTGAGAAAAAGCAAGCACGGAGGACGAGAATCGCTTTTGCCCTGCGTAGCGTTCCGGGCAGCGGGTAGAACCAGGCAGAGAATTCCCGGCTAGCAGCTTCCCTGTGGCTGGGAAGTGCAAACGTACACGTTTTCTGCCAAAAACGCGTTTTCGGCGAAAACGCACACCACGGCTCTTTCTGAGAAAAAGCAAGCACGGAGGACGAGAATCGCTTTTGCCCTGCGTAGCGTTCCGGGCAGCGGGTAGAACCAGGCAGAGAATTCCCGGCTAGCAGCTTCCCTGTGGCTGGGAAGTGCAAACGTACAGGTTTTCTGCCAAAAACGCGTTTTCGGCGAAAACGCACACCACGGCTCTTTCTGAGAAAAAGCAAGCACGGAGGACGAGAATCGCTTTTGCCCTGCGTAGCGTTCCGGGCAGCGGTTAGAACCAGGCAGAGAATTCCCGGCTAGCAGCTTCCCTGTGGCGGGGAAGTGCAAACGTACACGTTTTCGGCCGAAAACGCGTTTTCCGGGGAAAACGCACACCACGGCTCTTTCTGAGAAAAAGCAAGCACGGAGGACGAGAATCGCTTTTGCCCTGCGTAGCGTAACGGGCAGCGGGTAGAACCAGGCAGAGAATTCCCGGCTAGCAGCTTCCCTGTGGCGGGGAAGTGCAAACGTACACGTTTTCGGCCGAAAACGCGTTTTCCGGCGAAAACGCACACCACGGCTCTTTCTGAGAAAAAGCAAGCACGGAGGACGAGAATCGCTTTTGCCCTGCCTAGCGTTCCGGGCAGCGGGTAGAACCAGGCAGAGAATTCCCGGCTAGCAGCTTCCCTGTGGCGGGGAAGTGCAAACGTACACGTTTTCGGCCGAAAACGCGTTTTCCGGCGAAAACGCACACCACGGCTCTTTCTGAGAAAAAGCAAGCACGGAGGACGAGAATCGCTTTTGCCCTGCGTAGCGTTCCGGGCAGCGGGTAGAACCAGGCAGAGAATTCCCGGCTAGCAGCTTCCCTGTGGCGGGGAAGTGCAAACGTACACGTTTTCGGCCGAAAACGCGTTTTCCGGCGAAAACGCACACCACGGCTCTTTCTGAGAAAAAGCAAGCACGGAGGACGAGAATCGCTTTTGCCCTGCCTAGCGTTCCGGGCAGCGGGTAGAACCAGGCAGAGAATTCCCGGCTAGCAGCTTCCCTGTGGCGGGGAAGTGCAAACGTACACGTTTTCTGCCAAAAACGCGTTTTCCGGCGAAAACGCACACCACGGCTCTTTCTGAGAAAAAGCAAGCACGGAGGACGAGAATCGCTTTTGCCCTGCGTAGCGTAACGGGCAGCGGGTAGAACCAGGCAGAGAATTCCCGGCTAGCAGCTTCCCTGTGGCGGGGAAGTGCAAACGTACACGTTTTCGGCCGAAAACGCATTTTCCGGCGAAAACGCACACCACGGCTCTTTCTGAGAAAAAGCAAGCACGGAGGACGAGAACCGCTTTTGCCCTGCGTAGCGTTGCGGGCAGCGGGTAGAACCAGGCAGAGAATTCCCGGCTAGCAGCTTCCCTGTGGCGGGGAAGTGCAAATGTACACGTTTTCGTCCGAAAACGCATTTTCCGGCGAAAACGCACACCACGGCTCTTTCTGAGAAAAAGCAAGCACGGAGGACGAGAACCGCTTTTGCCCTGCGTAGCGTTCCGGGCAGCGGTTAGAACCAGGCAGAGAATTCCCGGCTAGCAGCTTCCCTGTGGCTGGGAAGTGCAAACGTACACGTTTTCGGCCGAAAACGCGTTTTCCGGGGAAAACGCACACCACGGCTCTTTCTGAGAAAAAGCAAGCACGGAGGACGAGAATCGCTTTTACCCTGCGTAGCGTAACGGGCAGCGGGTAGAACCAGGCAGAGAATTCCCGGCTAGCAGCTTCCCTGTGGCTGGGAAGTGCAAACGTACACGTCTTCGGCCGAAAACGCGTTTTCGGCGAAAACGCACACCACGGCTCTTTCTGAGATAAAGCAAGCACGGAGGACGAGAATCGCTTTTGCCCTGCGTAGCGTTCCGGGCAGCGGGTAGAACCAGGCAGAGAATTCCCGGCTAGCAGCTTCCCTGTGGCGGGGAACTGCAAACGTACACGTTTTCGGCCGAAAACGCGTTTTCCGGCGAAAACGCACACCACGGCTCTTTCTGAGAAAAAGCAAGCACGGAGGACGAGAATCGCTTTTGCCCTGCCTAGCGTTCCGGGCAGCGGGTAGAACCAGGCAGAGAATTCCCGGCTAGCAGCTTTCCTGTGGCTGGGAAGTGCAAACGTACACGTTTTCGGCCAAAAACGCGTTTTCGGCGAAAAAGCACACAACGGCTCTTTCTGAGAAAAAGCAAGCACGGAGGACGAGAATCGCTTTTGCCCTGCGTAGCGTTCCGGGCAGCGGGTAGAACCAGGCAGAGAATTCCCGGCTAGCAGCTTCCCTGTGGCGGGGAAGTGCAAACGTACACGTTTTCTGCCAAAAACGCGTTTTCCGGCGAAAACGCACACCACGGCTCTTTCTGAGAAAAAGCAAGCACGGAGGACGAGAATCGCTTTTGCCCTGCGTAGCGTTCCGGGCAGCGGGTAGAACCAGGCAGAGAATTCCCGGCTAGCAGCTTCCCTGTGGCGGGGAAGTGCAAACGTACACGTTTTCGGCCGAAAACGCATTTTCCGGCGAAAACGCACACCACGGCTCTTTCTGAGAAAAAGCAAGCACGGAGGACGAGAACCGCTTTTGCCCTGCGTAGCGTTCCGGGCAGCGGGTTGAACCAGGCAGAGAATTCCCGGCTAGCAGCTTTCCTGTGGCTGGGAAGTGCAAACGTACACGTTTTCGGCCAAAAACGCGTTTTCGGCGAAAAAGCACACAACGCCTCTTTCTGAGAAAAAGCAAGCACGGAGGACGAGAATCGTTTTTGCCCTGCGTAGCGTTCCGGGCAGCGGGTAGAACCAGGCAGAGAATTCCCGGCTAGCAGCTTCCCTGTGGCTGGGAAGTGCAAACGTACACGTTTTCGGCCAAAAACGCGTTTTCGGCGAAAACGCACACCACGGCTCTTTCTGAGAAAAAGCAAGCACGGAGGACGAGAATCGCTTTTGCCCTGCGTAGCGTTCCGGGCAGCGGGTAGAACCAGGCAGAGAATTCCCGGCTAGCAGCTTCCCTGTGGCGGGGAAGTGCAAACGTACACGTTTTCGGCCGAAAACGCGTTTTCCGGGGAAAACGCACACCACGGCTCTTTCTGAGAAAAAGCAAGCACGGAGGACGAGAATCGCTTTTGCCCTGCGTAGCGTAACGGGCAGCGGGTAGAACCAGGCAGAGAATTCCCGGCTAGCAGCTTCCCTGTGGCGGGGAAGTGCAAACGTACACGTTTTCGGCCGAAAACGCGTTTTCGGCGAAAACGCACACCACGGCTCTTTCTGAGAAAAAGCAAGCACGGAGGACGAGAATCGCTTTTGCCCTGCGTAGCGTTCCGGGCAGCGGGTAGAACCAGGCAGAGAATTCCCGGCTAGCAGCTTCCCTGTGGCGGGGAACTGCAAACGTACACGTTTTCGGCCGAAAACGCGTTTTCCGGCGAAAACGCACACCACGGCTCTTTCTGAGAAAAAGCAAGCACGGAGGACGAGAATCGCTTTTGCCCTGCGTAGCGTTCCGGGCAGCGGGTAGAACCAGGCAGAGAATTCCCGGCTAGCAGCTTCCCTGTGGCGGGGAAGTGCAAACGTACACGTTTTCGGCCGAAAACGCGTTTTCCGGCGAAAACGCACACCACGGCTCTTTCTGAGAAAAAGCAAGCACGGAGGACGAGAATCGCTTTTGCCCTGCGTAGCGTTCCGGGCAGCGGGTAGAACCAGGCAGAGAATTCCCGGCTAGCAGCTTCCCTGTGGCGGGGAAGTGCAAACGTACACGTTTTCGGCCAAAAACGCGTTTTCGGCGAAAAAGCACACAACGGCTCTTTCTGAGAAAAAGCAAGCACGGAGGACGAGAATCGCTTTTGCCCTGCGTAGCGTTCCGGGCAGCGGGTAGAACCAGGCAGAGAATTCCCGGCTAGCAGCTTCCCTGTGGCGGGGAAGTGCAAACGTACACGTTTTCTGCCAAAAACGCGTTTTCCGGCGAAAACGCACACCACGGCTCTTTCTGAGAAAAAGCAAGCACGGAGGACGAGAATCGCTTTTGCCCTGCGTAGCGTTCCGGGCAGCGGGTAGAACCAGGCAGAGAATTCCCGGCTAGCAGCTTCCCTGTGGCGGGGAAGTGCAAACGTACACGTTTTCGGCCGAAAACGCATTTTCCGGCGAAAACGCACACCACGGCTCTTTCTGAGAAAAAGCAAGCACGGAGGACGAGAACCGCTTTTGCCCTGCGTAGCGTTCCGGGCAGCGGGTTGAACCAGGCAGAGAATTCCCGGCTAGCAGCTTTCCTGTGGCTGGGAAGTGCAAACGTACACGTTTTCGGCCAAAAACGCGTTTTCGGCGAAAAAGCACACAACGCCTCTTTCTGAGAAAAAGCAAGCACGGAGGACGAGAATCGTTTTTGCCCTGCGTAGCGTTCCGGGCAGCGGGTAGAACCAGGCAGAGAATTCCCGGCTAGCAGCTTCCCTGTGGCTGGGAAGTGCAAACGTACACGTTTTCGGCCAAAAACGCGTTTTCGGCGAAAACGCACACCACGGCTCTTTCTGAGAAAAAGCAAGCACGGAGGACGAGAATCGCTTTTGCCCTGCGTAGCGTTCCGGGCAGCGGGTAGAACCAGGCAGAGAATTCCCGGCTAGCAGCTTCCCTGTGGCGGGGAAGTGCAAACGTACACGTTTTCGGCCGAAAACGCGTTTTCCGGGGAAAACGCACACCACGGCTCTTTCTGAGAAAAAGCAAGCACGGAGGACGAGAATCGCTTTTGCCCTGCGTAGCGTAACGGGCAGCGGGTAGAACCAGGCAGAGAATTCCCGGCTAGCAGCTTCCCTGTGGCGGGGAAGTGCAAACGTACACGTTTTCGGCCGAAAACGCGTTTTCGGCGAAAACGCACACCACGGCTCTTTCTGAGAAAAAGGAAGCACGGAGGACGAGAATCGCTTTTGCCCTGCGTAGCGTTCCGGGCAGCGGGTAGAACCAGGCAGAGAATTCCCGGCTAGCAGCTTCCCTGTGGCGGGGAACTGCAAACGTACACGTTTTCGGCCGAAAACGCGTTTTCCGGCGAAAACGCACACCACGGCTCTTTCTGAGAAAAAGCAAGCACGGAGGACGAGAATCGCTTTTGCCCTGCGTAGCGTTCCGGGCAGCGGGTAGAACCAGGCAGAGAATTCCCGGCTAGCAGCTTCCCTGTGGCGGGGAAGTGCAAACGTACACGTTTTCGGCCGAAAACGCGTTTTCCGGCGAAAACGCACACCACGGCTCTTTCTGAGAAAAAGCAAGCACGGAGGACGAGAATCGCTTTTGCCCTGCCTAGCGTTCCGGGCAGCGGGTAGAACCAGGCAGAGAATTCCCGGCTAGCAGCTTCCCTGTGGCGGGGAAGTGCAAACGTACACGTTTTCGGCCAAAAACGCGTTTTCGGCGAAAAAGCACACAACGGCTCTTTCTGAGAAAAAGCAAGCACGGAGGACGAGAATCGCTTTTGCCCTGCGTAGCGTTCCGGGCAGCGGGTAGAACCAGGCAGAGAATTCCCGGCTAGCAGCTTCCCTGTGGCGGGGAAGTGCAAACGTACACGTTTTCTGCCAAAAACGCGTTTTCCGGCGAAAACGCACACCACGGCTCTTTCTGAGAAAAAGCAAGCACGGAGGACGAGAATCGCTTTTGCCCTGCGTAGCGTTCCGGGCAGCGGGTAGAACCAGGCAGAGAATTCCCGGCTAGCAGCTTCCCTGTGGCGGGGAAGTGCAAACGTACACGTTTTCGGCCGAAAACGCGTTTTCCGGCGAAAACGCACACCACGGCTCTTTCTGAGAAAAAGCAAGCACGGAGGACGAGAATCGCTTTTGCCCTGCCTAGCGTTCCGGGCAGCGGGTAGAACCAGGCAGAGAATTCCCGGCTAGCAGCTTTCCTGTGGCTGGGAAGTGCAAACGTACACGTTTTCGGCCAAAAACGCGTTTTCGGCGAAAAAGCACACAACGGCTCTTTCTGAGAAAAAGCAAGCACGGAGGACGAGAATCGCTTTTGCCCTGCGTAGCGTTCCGGGCAGCGGGTAGAACCAGGCAGAGAATTCCCGGCTAGCAGCTTCCCTGTGGCGGGGAAGTGCAAACGTACACGTTTTCTGCCAAAAACGCGTTTTCCGGCGAAAACGCACACCACGGCTCTTTCTGAGAAAAAGCAAGCACGGAGGACGAGAATCGCTTTTGCCCTGCGTAGCGTTCCGGGCAGCGGGTAGAACCAGGCAGAGAATTCCCGGCTAGCACCTTCCCTGTGGCGGGGAAGTGCAAACGTACACGTTTTCGGCCGAAAACGCGTTTTCCGGCGAAAACGCACACCACGGCTCTTTCTGAGAAAAAGCAAGCACGGAGGACGAGAATCGCTTTTGCCCTGCCTAGCGTTCCGGGCAGCGGGTAGAACCAGGCAGAGAATTCCCGGCTAGCAGCTTTCCTGTGGCTGGGAAGTGCAAACGTACACGTTTTCGGCCAAAAACGCGTTTTCGGCGAAAAAGCACACAACGGCTCTTTCTGAGAAAAAGCAAGCACGGAGGACGAGAATCGCTTTTGCCCTGCGTAGCGTTCCGGGCAGCGGGTAGAACCAGGCAGAGAATTCCCGGCTAGCAGCTTCCCTGTGGCGGGGAAGTGCAAACGTACACGTTTTCTGCCAAAAACGCGTTTTCCGGCGAAAACGCACACCACGGCTCTTTCTGAGAAAAAGCAAGCACGGAGGACGAGAATCGCTTTTGCCCTGCGTAGCGTTCCGGGCAGCGGGTAGAACCAGGCAGAGAATTCCCGGCTAGCAGCTTCCCTGTGGCGGGGAAGTGCAAACGTACACGTTTTCGGCCGAAAACGCATTTTCCGGCGAAAACGCACACCACGGCTCTTTCTGAGAAAAAGCAAGCACAGAGGACGAGAACCGCTTTTGCCCTGCGTAGCGTTCCGGGCAGCGGGTAGAACCAGGCAGAGAATTCCCGGCTAGCAGCTTTCCTGTGGCTGGGAAGTGCAAACGTACACGTTTTCGGCCAAAAACGCGTTTTCGGCGAAAACGCACACCACGGCTCTTTCTGAGAAAAAGCAAGCACGGAGGACGAGAATCGCTTTTGCCCTGCGTAGCGTTCCGGGCAGCGGGTAGAACCAGGCAGAGAATTCCCGGCTAGCAGCTTCCCTGTGGCTGGGAAGTGCAAACGTACACGTTTTCTGCCAAAAACGCGTTTTCGGCGAAAACGCACACCACGGCTCTTTCTGAGAAAAAGCAAGCACGGAGGACGAGAATCGCTTTTGCCCTGCGTAGCGTTCCGGGCAGCGGGTAGAACCAGGCAGAGAATTCCCGGCTAGCAGCTTCCCTGTGGCGGGGAAGTGCAAACGTACACGTTTTCGGCCGAAAACGCGTTTTCCGGGGAAAACGCACACCACGGCTCTTTCTGAGAAAAAGCAAGCACGGAGGACGAGAATCGCTTTTGCCCTGCGTAGCGTAACGGGCAGCGGGTAGAACCAGGCAGAGAATTCCCGGCTAGCAGCTTCCCTGTGGCGGGGAAGTGCAAACGTACACGTTTTCGGCCGAAAACGCGTTTTCCGGCGAAAACGCACACCACGGCTCTTTCTGAGAAAAAGCAAGCACGGAGGACGAGAATCGCTTTTGCCCTGCCTAGCGTTCCGGGCAGCGGGTAGAACCAGGCAGAGAATTCCCGGCTAGCAGCTTCCCTGTGGCCGGGAAGTGCAAACGTACACGTTTTCGGCCGAAAACGCGTTTTCCGGCGAAAACGCACACCACGGCTCTTTCTGAGAAAAAGCAAGCACGGAGGACGAGAATCGCTTTTGCCCTGCGTAGCGTTCCGGGCAGCGGGTAGAACCAGGCAGAGAATTCCCGGCTAGCAGCTTCCCTGTGGCGGGGAAGTGCAAACGTACACGTTTTCGGCCGAAAACGCGTTTTCCGGCGAAAACGCACACCACGGCTCTTTCTGAGAAAAAGCAAGCACGGAGGACGAGAATCGCTTTTGCCCTGCGTAGCGTTCCGGGCAGCGGGTAGAACCAGGCAGAGAATTCCCGGCTAGCAGCTTCCCTGTGGCGGGGAAGTGCAAACGTACACGTTTTCGGCCAAAAACGCGTTTTCGGCGAAAAAGCACACAACGGCTCTTTCTGAGAAAAAGCAAGCACGGAGGACGAGAATCGCTTTTGCCCTGCGTAGCGTTCCGGGCAGCGGGTAGAACCAGGCAGAGAATTCCCGGCTAGCAGCTTCCCTGTGGCTGGGAAGTGCAAACGTACACGTCTTCGGCCGAAAACGCGTTTTCGGCGAAAACGCACACCACGGCTCTTTCTGAGAAAAAGCAAGCACGGAGGACGAGAATCGCTTTTGCCCTGCGTAGCGTTCCGGGCAGCGGGTAGAACCAGGCAGAGAATTCCCGGCTAGCAGCTTCCCTGTGGCGGGGAAGTGCAAACGTACACGTTTTCGGCCGAAAACGCGTTTTCCGGCGAAAACGCACACCACGGCTCTTTCTGAGAAAAAGCAAGCACGGAGGACGAGAATCGCTTTTGCCCTGCCTAGCGTTCCGGGCAGCGGGTAGAACCAGGCAGAGAATTCCCGGCTAGCAGCTTTCCTGTGGCTGGGAAGTGCAAACGTACACGTTTTCGGCCAAAAACGCGTTTTCGGCGAAAAAGCACACAACGGCTCTTTCTGAGAAAAAGCAAGCACGGAGGACGAGAATCGCTTTTGCCCTGCGTAGCGTTCCGGGCAGCGGGTAGAACCAGGCAGAGAATTCCCGGCTAGCAGCTTCCCTGTGGCGGGGAAGTGCAAACGTACACGTTTTCTGCCAAAAACGCGTTTTCCGGCGAAAATGCACACCACGGCTCTTTCTGAGAAAAAGCAAGCACGGAGGACGAGAATCGCTTTTGCCCTGCGTAGCGTTCCGGGCAGCGGGTAGAACCAGGCAGAGAATTCCCGGCTAGCAGCTTCCCTGTGGCGGGGAAGTGCAAACGTACATGTTTTCGGCCGAAAACGCATTTTCCGGCGAAAACGCACACCACGGCTCTTTCTGAGAAAAAGCAAGCACAGAGGACGAGAACCGCTTTTGCCCTGCGTAGCGTTCCGGGCAGCGGGTTGAACCAGGCAGAGAATTCCCGGCTAGCAGCTTTCCTGTGGCTGGGAAGTGCAAACGTACACGTTTTCGGCCAAAAACGCGTTTTCGGCGAAAAAGCACACAACGGCTCTTTCTGAGAAAAAGCAAGCACGGAGGACGAGAATCGCTTTTGCCCTGCGTAGCGTTCCGGGCAGCGGGTAGAACCAGGCAGAGAATTCCCGGCTAGCAGCTTCCCTGTGGCTGGGAAGTGCAAACGTACACGTTTTCGGCCAAAAACGCGTTTTCGGCGAAAACGCACACCACGGCTCTTGCTGAGAAAAAGCAAGCACGGAGGACGAGAATCGCTTTTGCCCTGCGTAGCGTTCCGGGCAGCGGGTAGAACCAGGCAGAGAATTCCCGGCTAGCAGCTTCCCTGTGGCGGGGAAGTGCAAACGTACACGTTTTCGGCCGAAAACGCGTTTTCCGGCGAAAACGCACACCACGGCTCTTTCTGAGAAAAAGCAAGCACGGAGGACGAGAATCGCTTTTGCCCTGCGTAGCGTAACGGGCAGCGGGTAGAACCAGGCAGAGAATTCCCGGCTAGCAGCTTCCCTGTGGCGGGGAAGTGCAAACGTACACGTTTTCGGCCGAAAACGCGTTTTCGGCGAAAACGCACACCACGGCTCTTTCTGAGAAAAAGCAAGCACGGAGGACGAGAATCGCTTTTGCCCTGCGTAGCGTTCCGGGCAGCGGGTAGAACCAGGCAGAGAATTCCCGGCTAGCAGCTTCCCTGTGGCGGGGAACTGCAAACGTACACGTTTTCGGCCGAAAACGCGTTTTCCGGCGAAAACGCACACCACGGCTCTTTCTGAGAAAAAGCAAGCACGGAGGACGAGAATCGCTTTTGCCCTGCCTAGCGTTCCGGGCAGCGGGTAGAACCAGGCAGAGAATTCCCGGCTAGCAGCTTCCCTGTGGCGGGGAAGTGCAAACGTACACGTTTTCGGCCAAAAACGCGTTTTCGGCGAAAAAGCACACAACGGCTCTTTCTGAGAAAAAGCAAGCACGGAGGACGAGAATCGCTTTTGCCCTGCGTAGCGTTCCGGGCAGCGGGTAGAACCAGGCAGAGAATTCCCGGCTAGCAGCTTCCCTGTGGCGGGGAAGTGCAAACGTACACGTTTTCTGCCAAAAACGCGTTTTCCGGCGAAAACGCACACCACGGCTCTTTCTGAGAAAAAGCAAGCACGGAGGACGAGAATCGCTTTTGCCCTGCGTAGCGTTCCGGGCAGCGGGTAGAACCAGGCAGAGAATTCCCGGCTAGCAGCTTCCCTGTGGCGGGGAAGTGCAAACGTACACGTTTTCGGCCGAAAACGCGTTTTCCGGCGAAAACGCACACCACGGCTCTTTCTGAGAAAAAGCAAGCACGGAGGACGAGAATCGCTTTTGCCCTGCCTAGCGTTCCGGGCAGCGGGTAGAACCAGGCAGAGAATTCCCGGCTAGCAGCTTTCCTGTGGCTGGGAAGTGCAAACGTACACGTTTTCGGCCAAAAACGCGTTTTCGGCGAAAAAGCACACAACGGCTCTTTCTGAGAAAAAGCAAGCACGGAGGACGAGAATCGCTTTTGCCCTGCGTAGCGTTCCGGGCAGCGGGTAGAACCAGGCAGAGAATTCCCGGCTAGCAGCTTCCCTGTGGCGGGGAAGTGCAAACGTACACGTTTTCTGCCAAAAACGCGTTTTCCGGCGAAAACGCACACCACGGCTCTTTCTGAGAAAAAGCAAGCACGGAGGACGAGAATCGCTTTTGCCCTGCGTAGCGTTCCGGGCAGCGGGTAGAACCAGGCAGAGAATTCCCGGCTAGCAGCTTCCCTGTGGCGGGGAAGTGCAAACGTACACGTTTTCGGCCGAAAACGCATTTTCCGGCGAAAACGCACACCACGGCTCTTTCTGAGAAAAAGCAAGCACGGAGGACGAGAACCGCTTTTGCCCTGCGTAGCGTTCCGGGCAGCGGGTAGAACCAGGCAGAGAATTCCCGGCTAGCAGCTTCCCTGTGGCGGGGAAGTGCAAACGTACACGTTTTCTGCCAAAAACGCGTTTTCCGGCGAAAACGCACACCACGGCTCTTTCTGAGAAAAAGCAAGCACGGAGGACGAGAACCGCTTTTGCCCTGCGTAGCGTTCCGGGCAGCGGGTAGAACCAGGCAGAGAATTCCCGGCTAGCAGCTTCCCTGTGGCGGGGAAGTGCAAATGTACACGTTTTCGTCCGAAAACGCATTTTCCGGCGAAAACGCACACCACGGCTCTTTCTGAGAAAAAGCAAGCACGGAGGACGAGAACCGCTTTTGCCCTGCGTAGCGTTCCGGGCAGCGGGTAGAACCAGGCAGAGAATTCCCGGCTAGCAGCTTCCCTGTGGCTGGGAAGTGCAAACGTACACGTTTTCGGC
>NW_027438060.1:0-39312 GCF_965140245.1 Athene noctua | reverse complement strand
CCAAACCCAAACCAAAAATAACCCAAAACATCACAAGATTTCCAGGTCAGAGAGCACAAGGGATAATTTAGTCTCTGGATAATAGGAACCTCTTGAATTACACTTGAACAGTCCTCAGAGGCTAGTTTATCAAGTTCTGCAAGTAACATAATGTGTAATCCATGCTCAATACTACTGGCTGAAGGCTAGGAGGAGAGCCTGGAGAAAATATCTGATTAATGTCTCTTGCTAATAAACAGTGTCTTCCTGTTCAAATCCATATTAATCCAAGGATGCAGAGGGGGTTTAAGGAAGTTGTAACAAAACAATAGACACAAAACAATTCTATGAATGTCACATTCAGATCATAATTTAGGCAATGGCAACAGTCATCTGATCATCTAAGATCAAAGGTGGCTTTGCAGTCTCAAGATCCAAGGAGAAAAAACCATCTGGGACGTTCTGAGAAGAGCTGCCAGTCTGTGAAGACAATTGCAGGACTGAGGGAAACATGGAGACACTGAGCAGGACAGACTGGTCAGCACTGTCCACAGATGAGTCAGTCGGACTTTTCAGGGGTATGAACATGGGCATTGTGGGCACAGGAGGAAAATTGACAGGTCCTCTGTGCAGGAAGGACCTACTGAAGGAGTCATAGCTCTTGTTTTCTGAAAGTTAGTGTCTGATTTAAGCCTCATCTGTGTAAAGACTGAGTGGAAAATCAGTGAGTAAAGCAGTGGGAAGGAGTATGGTACACTTAGGCCAGTGACCAGGATATTTACTGAGAGACTCAGACTTCTGCGGTATTATGTTTCAAATAATGCAAAAGATACTGTAATTATAACTGCAAAAGTATGGGACAGATCGTAGTAGATGCCAGAACTGATACAATTAAAAATGTAAAACTATATTCTCCACTGTTAATGAGCATCATGGGAAGGCCCCTGCCAGGCCTTTGGAATCCAAATATAAACTCCAAGAATTCATCATGTTATATTTTTGGATCGGTTAGACCATGTTAGTGGACCTATGTGGTGTTACCATTAAATAACAATGATGATGCTATAGAAATTCAATGCATTTAGAAACTAGTGCTAAATGGTGAAACTATTATAAGTCTTTGGTTTACCAATAATATTAAGGATTGTGCCTCCTGGACCCTTTATTATTTAAGTCAAGAGTATGATACCCTAATTGACTTTGTAAGATTAAAGTGTAAGAAACAGCAGAACATAAGAATGACCAATTTTTTCTGTAACTGTGAAGTTAGATTTGAAAGCTCAGTGATTAACCTGACCTGATTTTCACAAGTCCTCAGCTTCTGTTTGAACTGCATTTTCAGTATTTCTTAACAATTAGTGTTACTGAAATCTATGAGAGTAGTCTCCAAATATGTGGAATCCAGCTATTAACAATGGTGACAATATCTGAATCAGATTTATATATATAAACGATTTGTAGAACTGAAAAATAAGGGAAAGTGTCAAGATTCAGTAAGTGTTGGTAAACTTAATTACCAAAGAATAATGAAGAATTACCATGGGGTAAGAAGCAGGCTGTATGCACTAGTGTTTCCCATCTACATATCTGCGTATTACAGCTTTGCTGGATAGCAGTAAAGATTTAAATGCTAAATCTTTTAAGCAAAAGTTATAAATCCATAAATCTCAAATCGTGAATAAACTTTTGTATTTATATTTGTATGGAAATGTCTGATCATTCTAAGTTTTTCAGCTTCTTAAAATGCTCAAGCACATGCCACTTTAAATATTAAACTTTTGTTTTAAAGAAAAATAAAAATGAAGTTTGCACACTTTATTTCAGCTGGACTGGCTTCTTTTCCAAATGACTCATTCCCCTTCGCAAGTATGCAATAGGCAGCCTATGGTATGTCACTAAGAAGTGTCTGCTTACACACACAGAAAAGAAGTTTAATGAATCATGAAGCCATGATGCAGTAACAATATGTCCTCAAACAAAAAGTATAAAACCACCACAGAATGGAGAAGAAACATTTGATTTAAACTCTGTCCTGAATGGAAGCACTTACATATTTTTACCTTATATTCCTGTGACATAAAATAAGGTTTTGCTGATAACAAGTTGAAATGCCACTCTTAATTTTAGACTTGATCCTTTGCTTTTCAGGATTAAAATCTGTCTGGGTTTACTATGATTCACACTTCAGAAATGTGAATCTTAGAAGACTCTCCCAGTGCAACACAGTGACTTTCTGTAAAGGGATATTTCTTGAACGGATCTTTTTTACAAACGTATATGTATGTAGAATCCCACACCCCACATTTAAAAGAGCTGCCTTGCTTTCATGCAAATACAGTTTGAGCACTATGACCTTTTAGTTGGAAATGCAAGTACAAAATTGCTAAAGCCCAGCTTATTTACCCTTGTAAATGCATGTTAAGTAAAGACATGAAACAAAATCAGCACTGTACATTTTGGAGTACATAATCTTTGGGAAAAGAATGTCTATTGGTTGTTTCTTCAGAAGTTGCATAAGACAGTACGGCAACACTGTTTCTATACCTATTATTTCTAAGTGCATCCATACGATAAACAATAGTCACCATCTCCAGTTAATGAATAAATATGGTGAGGAATTAAAAGAATGGATATATTTTTGATTGAAACTTTACTAACTTTTTTAAAAATAATGGTTCATCTTCTGATGAAACAGTAACATTACTGTCTTAAAACTTCCTATATTCCTATAATAACCATACAGCTGTATGATTATTTACCCTTCATAAAAATAGAAATAACAAGATGTTTTGCTATACTTCTAAAAAAACTTTTAGATGTAGGATTTCCTGATTTTAAAAGAAATAAACACTGTCACCACATCTTGTGACAAAAACGTGAAACATCTTTCAAGGTCAGCATAACTTTTACATGAAATATGTCTGCAGAGAAAAAAAAATTGCTTGAGAAGGGAGAAAGAGACTTTTGGAATAGTTAACTACAGAACAGCTGGCACAGATTAGCCTATGTCCTCATACAATCAAAATGTTTCTATTAGAGAACTTGAGATAACTAGCTTGAGAGCATTTAAGTGTACTCCAGTATTTTTTTCTCAATTTAATCAAGCATTATCTCATGAGATATTACTGCATTATCCCAGTAGAATTGAAGAATTACCAACCCTACATTATTTTATATATATGTATTTAATATCAGGTTATTTGGCGTGATTTTTATCTGTGGTGTATGCCAACTTTTATTGCCTTAATACAAGACACACCATGACAAAATCAGCTCAAGGGAAGAAAGAAACATTGCATGTAAACTCTGGCTACTGATTCACAAGTGAGGCCAGAAGAGTGAAACTACAGTCTCAGAAATGCATAGCAGAAATACAGAGAAACACACGTCTGGGGAAAGAAACTGTCTCAGTCTGCAGCCAGCAACAAGGCAAGTTGCAGCTGAATTTACAGTCACCACCAGCTGGCCTCCCCAAGGAAGAACAACACAGAACGCAGCAGACTTCAAGTGGGTTCAAGGCAACTTAGAGTGATCGGTACTGAACTGGTGATTGCTCAATTTGAAGAACAGGACATTTGGAATCTAAAAGTATTTCTTACTGTATAGAAATTAAAATTAAAATAAATGTTCACTATTATCAAGCATGTCCTTCTATGTGTGGGAGAAAGATAAATGCATACTCGTTACAGAATTTTCAATAAAATATTTATAAACCGCAGTTCCATTGTTATTTGAGGTAAATCCTGCTTCCTCTGACTCGTATCAATGTGACACATAGATGCCAACACATCTGTTTCACTAAGTTAATGTGTTTATTAACACGAACAAAATACCATTTAGCTCTTCTTCATTTAAAAAAAGAGATAACAAAGCTCATTATGAGTCCTAGATAGCTAGATAACCATAGGTGAAATCTGAGACCCTCTGAGGTAACCAAGAGTTAGCAACAAAATTAGGATTTCACAGAGTTGCATCCTTCTGCTATGTGTATCATCTGGGGCAACCATGCCCAGGAGAAGACTTTTTGTTCTGAGAGTTTATTTTCTCTTGTCCAGGGCTTTAGCTGCCTAGGAGATATTTATGCTTAGCAAGATAAATTTCTCTAAATATGCAATAAAGTTCACTAGTGATATTGATACTTACATACCCTCAAAAAAGGCTGAGATTTTACGCTATTCCTGAAAAAAAGAGAGATGAATAGATTGCTGAAAGGAACACTTGCTTATGGAGAAGAGTGAAGGAAAAGGGCATTGTCACAGTTTCCTCAAACTACTGTATAGAGACCTCAGAGAGAAAGCAAGCACATGTAAATGAGTAAGACCACACCCACAAGTTCTTTCACTTGGGACTGTTGAATTTTATCTAACTCTGATTTCAAAGCATAGGTGCTGCAAAAATGGGAGACTTGTTCTCACTGGGAAGAAACTGTGGGTTTTAATACAGAATGGAAAGGAGTATAACAGTCAGGAGTAATATTATAGCTCTGAGAACTATCTCAGGCAATTGCATAGATCCTATTAATACAACATTTCAATACATCTTTAATACAGTTAACCTCACATTACAGGTGACAAGGGAAAATGATATTAATTCCATTTTAAGAATGTGAAAATGACAGGCAGGATAAGCATTTTTCCCAAGGCTAAAGCAGGACCTGACCTAAGCAACGGTGCTGGCCACAGGGCTAAGTTCCCCTCTGCTTTTAACCTTGTTTCTCTCATACATCCCTGGAGTGGTAACATTTGGAAGTGTATTTAATGCTCTGGTTAGTGAGGTAATGACTGTGTTTGCTATGATTGTGTCTGTTGGGGGATGTTTCACTGCTGGTTTTCATGTTTCAGTCTCAGTTCTGACAGTATAATCAAACAGGAAAAAAATGTAAATCAGTTTTCTTGATATTTATTGAATGCGTGCACTGTCCTGCTACATATAAAAAGAGGAATTTTTTAGCATTCTTCCCCTGTTCCCTTCATCTCTAGAGATTTCAAAAGCAGCTCTGTGTAGCTTTATGTTTATCAGATTTTTTTTTTTCTCCTTTTCCTCTCTGGGACAGGAAGCTGAGGGTTTTGACCTCAGCTGGATCTTTCCCAGTGTCAGGAGGTGGTCTGTTCAAAAAGATTCCATGACAGTGATCTCCTCCTGATTTATCAGATAGCTAGGTCAATAAATAAGGTCTCTATTGTTTTTTCCACAGCTGTAAAATAACCAATGGACTCCTCTGAGAGCTAATTATCAAATATTTTTATTTTTTCTTTCAAGGAACAAGCATTATCTTTCCGGCTAGTGAATTCCACTGCAGCGTAATTTAGCAAAGACTGCCTAACTGTAGGAACTCTGGCTCACATGAAGCAGTTAATTTAAATAAAATGTTAATGCTGGAAACCTTCATAAATTTTTCTCTGTCCTCCTATCAGCATATTTTCTCATAGTCACTAAACCCTTTTGCTCTTTATAAAAAGATTATAGAGCAAGCGTCATGTCCAACAAATCCACCAAGTGACAAAGAATATGATTCTTCTCTATGACTTATGTGGATGTGGATAGTGAGGGTACAGCAGGAAGTGATAAACAGAGACTATTTCAGATGTGTCATTTTTCTGTGTGTATACTCCTCACCAATACATCCAGCTTTTGTGGTGCTATTGCCTCCCTGTGTGAGCAGCTATACCCTGTCTCAGGTGAGGCAATTCATCCGACGTTAGATACAACCCAGCAGAAATATCTCCATCACTGGTTAGAAAGCATCTTTTCTGACACTCAGTGAAACCAAGGAAGTGTGGAAGGCTCCAGTGATTGTCAAGACAACTCTCCTTAACTGTCTGTCAGAAGAAGAAGTAATCAGAGCACTCCTAAAAGATCATATGTCCCACTCTGACCTGGTCCACTATTTTATTCCATAGGAAACCTTTAATTGAAAAACATAATTAAATGGTTATTTATTAATAGATTTCACCAATAGTTCAAAATTTCTGGCTACCAAAGGCCAGTCAATAGGCTTAAATTTGCAAAAATCCTCAAACAGCCAAACTCTTTTCCTACTGTCTCTCTTAGTTTCTGTGGATATTATTTCAACTGGAACATTCCTTTTATAAATTACATATTTAATATTATTCTATTGGGTATTGAAAATATGCATAATAATAAAATGCTCATTTTGCCTATAGGTTATAACCTCAAGATTTAATGAAGTATCGGAATACAAGGAACTCCCACATCTTAACACCATTTATTCTCTGACTTTGAGAATAAATAAGATTACTTCTCTGTTTTGATTTATTCATGTTTGCACTGATGTTATTATCAGTAACGCTTCTCCCAGTTTGCTAAGTTTCAGTTAGATTCTCTAAACTCGAAAAGGTAGTGTGCTTACTGGAGATTATGTGAGAAATATTATATACTGTTTCAACAAAAAACTTCTATAATGACTATTTCTAGAAATTCTCATACTGCCTTTTAAAACACAAATAATACACAGATGGAGATCACTTTTGCAGGACAGACTGAACTAAAACAAATGAATGCTTATTTCCCTACAGAGCATGTGAAGGGATATATCACAAAGCAACTGTTCTACACACTGCCAAATATGATCAAAACCACTGCCACATAATACATATGCATACAACGTGGGGACTGCCAGAGAAAGGTAGAAGATTTTATGCTTTTGTCATGGTAGAGAAGACAAATCTCACTATTTGTCATGGAATAATGAAAACCACTCAAGCAGAGAATGACCAACAATGTAATCAAGTAGATGCCATAGATCCCTCTCAACAAAGAGCCTTGTCATGCATTACTGGGTTAAGTCACAGTCCACATTTGCTGTGACTCTTGGAATTGTGGCCTGGGTGTAAATCTCAGTTGGTGTTAAATAAGAAAGAGCATTCAAATTAGATAGATGGCCCAAATCCAAAATATCCACTATAAACTAAATGTACCATTAAGCAATCCTATGCACAACAGACCTTTTCCCTGTCTGTACAGAGTTACATTTAAAACTGAATCCAAGTACTGTATAGCACTGAATCAAACATTAGGCTTCACAATAAACAAAGAAAGAAAGAATCTTAAAATAAAGTGTGGACAAACATTTCCTTTGCCTTTTTGATTACCTCCCCCTCAACACCCCACCCAAGAGAGAATGAAACAGCTATTTCTGTTTTAGTCAGCTCATACACTTTCTATTCCCCCTGTCCAGCCAAACCTTACCTTTGAGGCTCACAATTCTGTCCTTACCGAAGACTGAAGCTAATACTAATGGCAATGGTGGGAGCATGTTGGCTTTTCTATAGGGTCCTACTATCAGGGGCCTACAGAAGGGAACCAAAAAGTTCTCTACTACAGGGAGTAATTAAGTAAAGCGAAAGATATATAATTGTGTCAGAGACAAAAAAATCCGTAGTATACAAGACATAGCCTCTATTTCTATTTCAAACACACATTAAAAGCAGTTTAGTGCTTATACTGCATAATATTTGTTATTTACTTATTCATCACTTATTCAGACTGAGTTCAATTATGTTTGCATTGCATACCCTGTCTAGATCCTCAGTCATATCCAGTTTTGTTTTCAAAAAAGTTTTATGCTGAAGTGGAACAGGACACTGACTTGTAAAATGCTGGGAAATGCACATCAAGAGGATGTATTCATTGAGAGCTGAACAGCTGGCCAACAAAATGAACACACTACCACAAGACTACTGGGAATTAGTGAGCGAACTATAAAGCACAAGTACAGGGGGAAAAAATTCTTCACTCGCTTTACATTGTGCCTGTTATATTTCAGACAGCTGAAACAAAACCTGTAAAAATCTCAAGAGACTGTCTAGTTTGTTTAGAGGATACATTTTAACCTCAAGTCAGAAACCCACATTATTCTACCATGGAATATTTATCAAATTCTCCTAAAAGGAAACTTTTAATGTACCAATCTTTTAAAAAACTGTTTTCAGAAGACTTGTTAATAGTTAATATTGTCCAGTCATAACAATCATGTATCTTGCAGCCATTTTGTTTGGAGTAGAGGACAGGGTCGGATGTCTCCACGTTGCAAGGGATGGGTGTGTACCTGTGACTACATTGGATGACTAATCTTTCAATTCATACCTATTGTGCTGTGCAGATATGAACCTGCTACGCTCTGAGATCCTTTTTTTCTTCTTAATATCTGAGAATTTTTCCCTGGATATTGTCAGTCCTAAAATAGAGAGGGTTTTTTGTGAAGCACTGCACTAGCATCTATCAAATCAGTCATGAAGCTATCAAATCAGGCAATCTACATTGAATCTCATTATCTCGTATCATTCACAATGTCACCATTTTTTATATCACATCAGTCAGCAAACTCACTTCAAAAACAATCTCCTGTCCCAAACTAAACCACTACAGTGCATATGTGCCTTAACCCACTAGCACAAACTTAACTAAAAGGTTTGTTAGGCTTCTCTGGGAAGTGCAACTCGTGTTTTAAAATTTTGGTTATTGAACAACATGCAGTTTCCTGCTGAGAATATAAATTCTAATTTCCTCATTTTGGGATTGTAGATGATTCAGCAGCAACAGGAAAAAATACAGAATGTTTTAAAATGTACACCTGTTCATTTTCACAATTATATGATTTTGCTCAAAATATCTTACCTTACCATAAGCAGTCAAATGGAAAAGTTATACAAAAGTTGAAACATAGACAAAATGCAATTTAAAATAGAGATCAAAATTGCCGGATTACGGGGTTCAGTAATACTTCCAGTTAAAACAATGTCACATCTCATCTCATTTTACTAGTTCAAAGACTCAGAATTACAGAAGCCAAAGCATCTTTGATAGGCCTATAGAGGATAAGCCCCTTCAGTCATTCATAATGAACACTGAGGCAAGTAAAAAGAGGTAAGACAGAAAAAATGCAATTATAATAAGAATAGCAGATAGTGTTTTTATTCTTCAAGAAAATCAGACTGCTGGATTTTGGAGCGGAAGCTTTTGACACCTGCCTTTTACACCAAGCTTGTAACTCACAAATATTATTTTGGTAAATGGGATCAAAAGACATCTAGCATCAAATAAGAATCAGCCTCCATGGTTATTGAGGATCCTTGGTGTGCATAAAAGCAAAAGTAAAATGTATCCACAGAATATATGAAAGACAAAAAAAACCCCTGGAACTGCAAACAAAAGTTAAGCTTGTACACCCTGACATTGTTCCTGAACTCCTTTCTCTTTTTCTGTCTCCCAGGAATTGCTTGTGTTGGTTTCTGGCCTGTGTATTCATATGAATACTCAGAAGTGATATTCAGAGTTACAGACAGGTTGCTTGGTATTTTAAAGAATGGGTTATGCCAAGATTCAGTGTTTTTTGGTTGATTTTTTAAAATCTTTTTTCTCCCCCTGCAGTTGTGGAGCTATGAAATTAAGAAACTACATCTGTACTTGAAAAACAAATTAATTTCTCAAGTGACTATTTTTTGATTAGTCAGTACTGTCACAGTAATTAAAACAACTGTAACAAGAATTAAAACAAGCATTTATTTTCAGCTTCTAGGTCTGTGAACTCCTCCTTTCTCTACCCCAAGTGACATGCTTTAGAAACAGTAAGGTGACATCATTAGAGATCACAAATAGAACTTCAGAGTTTGACAGATGCACTATAATTGAGCTACTCCCCCCTTTGGAGACTACAAAAAATTAATAAGTTTTTACAACAGCACCCTCTTAAAACAGAGGTCGGTGGAAAGCATAGGGATGGAAAAACTGTTGCTATTTCAGTTGTGTATCTGGTAAGATGGAAAATTTTTCAAGTCTACACAGATGGTAAATAAATTTCTGCTACATGAGGCAGTTCCGGGAATAAAGAAATTTTCTCAAATAACAAGTGCCAATTTTTTTTTCAGCAAGACTTATTTTTAACTTTCCCAGGGACTTGTTGAGAGAGCTGGATAAGTGTCCTTTCACCTTCAGAATCCTGGTCTAACTCCAGAAATAGCCTCTGATATCGTTCTCAGCATAGACAAGGTTTCTTTACACTTTAAAAGTAATTTCAAAGCAAAGATCAAAGCTCCACAATAATACTTTGTTGCTGGTAAACACTCACTCTGAACACTGCAGCTAGAAAATAAGGAATTTCTTTTTAAACCCTAAGACAATCATCAATGACTAACAGTGCTGACATTTAAACTCTCATTATTATGCTTTATGAGGCAATGCTGTTGACACAAGAGAGCTTGTCCTCCATGAACTAAGCGTAATGGAAAAGACTGAGAGAGGGAGCCCAGAATCAGGGATCAAGTCACTGAGGACTATACCTGCTACGCAAGCTGTGGAAAAGACACCAAATAGTTAGGTTTTTGTCAGTCTCATAAATGGATTTGACGAGACATTTTATGCAATTCTAGAAATGAATGCTGGGCAAAGGGACTAGGAATTATTATTGCTACTAGAAAACTAGCTCTTGAGGGTGTTAAGGACAGTTCTGCCCCTCATAACACTGGAGTCAGACTTGCGGAACTTACCCTTTTCTCCAACAACTTTATATTCCCTTCCTAATGTGTTCATGTGACTGCAAGGCTCTGCTTGGCTCCTGCCTTAAGACTGAAATCAAACACCATGAAATGATGATGCTTGCAAGGAGAAAGATACACAGTACTCTCATGTCACTGAGGGATCTTTCCCTTATACATGCATAAGCTCCAAAAGGCTAAAAAGTTAAAACCTTCCACATTGAGTTTAGGACATGAAATAAGGGAGGAAAAAAAATTTTTAAGAATCAAAGCATTTCTGAAAAGGCAGGAGTGAGGGGGAAGAATTAGTGATCTTAACATACTGACTAGAAGAGTACGGGTAGAATGGATTTTTTGTCTGACAGTGTGTGTGGATGACCTAGAAAAAAATTACTTGTCATTATAATCTAACTCTTCTGTTACTATTCCCAAGAGAGCAAAATTCAGGAATATATGTATGTATTCTGAATCTGATCAAGGCTGATTCTCCCCCAGTCATAACTATTCATAGGCTTCAGTCTGCAAAAACATGATCAATTGATATATAACATATATTGCAAAATAACCTACAGTAAGAATTACTCTAAAAGTTAATAAAATATTTGTAAAATGTACTAAATTACAAGCCCTGCAGAATATTTAATACTAATTTAATACCCACAAGAATACTAATCAAGGTACAGATACAGAATAATTTATCCCCAAATTGTTACTAGCAGTATTGAGGAAGGCCTGGAAACAGACAAACTGTCGTTTTCGTGAGTTGAGAAAGCTTTGTGCAATTAAGAGTTAATGATCACTTTGCATGAATAATCAATTAATTTTCACCTACTTATTTTCCAGTCTTATCCCACTTATATAATGGTCTCTCAATATCCCTGTCTTTTTTGTCCTATTCTCTTCACTCTGGCTGTTTTAATTCCTATGTAAGTGTAAAGCCTAAACAGAACAGTGATCATCTGCCACATCATCTTGTCATAATCTATCCAGCAGCCGAGAATATTTGTAAACAGGTGAGTTTACCATGCTGGAATAAATTCAGTGGATGTAGAGAGGTGTGATGTACACATGCAGTCACTACTAAATTTATGTGAGGTAGATACAGCTTGGAATTATCAGAAAAAAAGTGTAGTGTTTCAGAAAATCTGGATATAGGAAAGTAGTTTAGATTACATTCCCAAATTTTTGGTTTTGGCTATGTTTTAAAAATATTTTGAAGCTAAAATCACATTTAGCACAAACCATGAGCTTTAGCACTGATGAATTATTTCATGTGTTTCATACCTTTGTATCAAAGAGCTATAAATCACATGTTAGTAATCAGTGCATGCAAACTGTCTTTTTTCAGAAGGTTGAGGATACCACTCAAGAAATTAAAACATGTAACACAAGAACAGAAGCAGCTCCTTAAAGATTTTTTTTAAATGAGTATATTAGAGGACACAATTTTATGTTAAACCAAAACTATCCAAATGAGTAAGACACTCAGTATATCTAAACAGAAGATTTTGTTTAATTGAATCTGCTGTGTGCAAAATGTTTGGGAAGGAGGCAACTTAAAGGATAAATACATTTCCATTTAACATAAATATTTTACATATTGCATTTGCTACTCTAACTCTTATGTAAGGCAAGACTGCAAAAAACAGTGTGAAACTTAAGATACGGAAGTTATTGCTGTAATATGGCATATTATTGAAGGACATCCTCATATTACAGTGAGCAAATTTTTCATTAACACAGTATACACAAGCCAAGTTCCTTATGCTCCATTGTTGTAAAAGAATTAGACTTCAGTTGTGACAGAGCTATGAAGGAGAGTGAGGATCTGGTTTACATTTGTCGTACATTTACCCCAGGGTGAACAGATACTCATGCATACATATAGAGACAAGCTGTATTGCTGCCTGAATTTCTTTCATTGGAGGAAGAATATGCCTCTAAATTTGAACTCATAACCATTTAAGGGCATATTCCCTGGAGCTTGGAATAGTTTTTGGCAACAGAAATAATATTGTTTCATTTTGTCAAGCCATATTTAATGCACCCTGTCTGTGGCATAGACCCCCTTGTCTTTACAAACCTCCTACGCTGACATTAAGAGCGAGCAGTAAAAGGACATAAGCATGAGCAACACATTTTTGGGTGTTTCAATCATATATATGTGCAGGTTTAACTCCTGCCGGGATTGGAGAGCACGTTGCCGTTGCCCCTCCCCCACCCGCGGCTGGTTGGGCTGGAAGTTAGGCACAGACCCAGGCTAAAGTAACAAGGAATTTAATACAACAGAGTGATAGAACAATCTGAACAACATCAGTAACAATGATAATAACAATAAACAGCAATAACAGTGAACAAGATAAAAGATATACAGAGAAATACCGGTAGCTGGTTTATGGACAAAGGATTCCCGCCACCGAGCCCGCCAAAGAGCAAGGTGAAAAGGTTCCACCCCTGGACCTGATGCCAGCACAGTATGAATAACGGGGCTGGAGATCCCTTCCCCCTCTCTGTCTGCTGGGAAGCTTAACCCTATCCTAGCTGAACCAGGACATAATCCACCCCTTTATTCTATACCATCTGCGTCATGTCCAGTTGCCTTTTAGCAGTTAACAATAGCAAAGTAATAATTTACAAAGGCACAGCATATTTTAAGGCATGTTCTCACCCAGAATCAAGTCCCCCTGTGGTACGCATCGGACCTCTCCATTGTCTTGCATCACCCACCAGGTGCACCCAGGTCCTTGGGCAAAAGCAATCCTGGGGATGGGTTTGCCTTTACCTCTGCCTGGTGCAGGACTAAACCAGACCATTTTTCCCAATATATTCCTCATGCGCACCGCAGGGACTTTATCCCCATCTACAGCACATGGAGGTTTCGACTGATCTGGGCCAGCTCGACTGGCAGACCCTCTTGTGTTGACGAGCCAGGTGGCCTTTGCTAGATGCATGTCCCAGTCTTTGAAGGTCCCACCTCCCAGTGCTTTCAATGTGGTTTTTAACAGTCCATTGTAGCGCTCAATCTTTCCAGAGGCTGGTGCGTGGTAGGGGATATGGTAGACCCACTCGATGCCATGTTCTTCTGCCCAGGCACTTATGAGGTTGTTTCGGAAGTGGGTCCCGTTGTCTGACTCAATTCTCTCTGGGGTGCCGTGTCGCCACAGGACTTGGGTTTCAAGGCCCAGGATGGTGTTTTGGGCGGTGGCGTGGGGTGCTGGGTAAGCTTCCAACCATCCAGTGGTTACTTCCACCATTGTGAGCACGTGGCGCTTCCTGCGGCGGGTCTGTGGCAGTGTGATGTAGTCGATCTGCCAGCCCTCTCCATATCTATATTTCAGCCATCGCTCTCCATTTCTCTGGGGCTTCACCCGCTTGGCATCTTTGATTGTGGCACATGTCTCACACCCATGGATGATCTCTGCAACGGTGTCAATAGTAAGGTCCATCCCTCGATCTCGAGCCCACCTGTATGTTGCATCCCTACCTTGGTGGCCCGAGGTCTCGTGGGCCCACCGGGCTATGAACAGTTCACCTTTGCGCTGCCAGTCCAAGTCCACCTGAGCCACTCTAATCTTAGCAGCTTGGTCTGCCTGCTGGTTGTGTCGATGTTCATCAGTGGCCCGACTCTTGGGTACATGGGCATCCACATGGCGCACCTTCACAACGAGGTTTTCCACACGGGCTGCAATGTCCTGCCATACTTTGGCAGCCCAGACGGTTTTACCCTTACGTTTCCAGTTGTTCTGCTTCCATTGCTGCAGCCATGTCCACAGGGTATTCGCCACTGCCCACGAGTCGGTGTAGAGGTAGAGCCTTGGCCACTCTTCCCGCTAAGCAATATAAAAAGCCAGCTGAACGGCTTTCACCTCTGCAAATTGGCTGGATTCACCCTGTCCCTCAGCAGCTTCAGTGACCCGTCATGTGGGACTCCACACAGCAGACTTCCACCGTCGATGTTTTCCCACAATGCGACAAGACCCATCAGTGAACAGGGCATATTGCTTCTCCTCATCCGGCAGCTCGTTATATGGTGGGGCCTACTTAGCACGTGTCACCTCCTGTTCTGGTGACATCCCGGAATCTTTGCTCTCTGGCCAGTTCATAATCACCTCTAGTATTCCTGGGCGGCTGGGGTTCCCTATTCGAGCGCGTTGTGTTATCAATGCAACCCATTTACTCCACGTGGCATCGGTTGCATGATGCGTGGAGGAGGCCTTTCCTTTGAACATCCACCTCAGCACCGGCAGTCGGGGTGCCAGGAGGAGCTGTGTTTCAGTGCCGACCACTTCTGAGGCAGCCCAAACTCCTTCGTACGCTGCCAGTATCTCCTTCTCAGTTGGTGTATAATTAGCTTCAGAACCTTTGTATCCCAGGCTCCAAAAGCCTAGAGGTCGGACTCGGGTTTCCCCAGGTGCTCTTTGCCAGAGGCTCCAGGTAGGGCGGTCTCCCCGGCTGTGGTGTAGAGCATGTTCTTAACCTCCTGCCCTTCCTGGACTGGCCCGAGGGCTACTGCTTGGGCAATCTCCCGTTTAATCTGTTCAAAGGATTGTTGTTGCTCAGGGCCCCATTCAAAATCGTTCTTCTTGCGGGTTACAAGGTAGAGAGGGCTCACAATCAGGCTGTAGTGGGGGATGTGCATCCTCCAAAACCCCACAGCGCCCAGGAAAGACTGAGTCTCCTTCTTAGAGGTTGGTGGGGCCATGGCTGTTATCTTGTTTATCACCTCCATTGGGATGTGGCGACTCCCATCTTGCCATTTTATCCCTAGGAATTGAATTTCCCTTGCAGGCCCCTTAACTTTCTTTTGCTTAATGGCAAAGCCAGCCTTCAGAAGGATCTCAATGATTTTCTTCCCTTTCTCAAAGACCTCCTCGGCTGTGTTCCCCCATACAATGATGTCATCAATATACTGCAGGTGCTCTGGGGCCCCACCTTTCTCCAGTGCAGTATGGACCAGTCCGTGGCAAATGGTGGAGCTGTGGTTCCACCCCTGGGGCAATCGATTCCAGGTGTACTGGATGCCTCTCCAAGTGAACGCAAACTGTGGCCTGCACTCTGGCGCTATTGGAATGGAGAAGAACACGTTAGCAATGTCAATCGTGGCGTACCACTTGGCTGCCTTCGACTCCAGTTCATATTGGAGCTCTAGCATGTCCGGTACTGCAGCACTCATTGCTGGCGTAACTTCATTCAGGCCACGGTAGTCCACAGTTAGCCTCCATTCGCCATTAGGCTTTCTCACTGGCCAGGACTGTTGAAGGGTGAGTGAGTTTTGCTGATCACCTTCTGGCTTTCTAGTTGGCGGATCAGCTGATGGATGGGGACCAGGGAATCTCGGTTGGTGCGGTAGTGCTGCCGGTGCACCGTCCTGGTAGCAATTGGCACTCGCTGCTCCTCAACCTTAAGCCGCCCCACCACTGAGGGATCCTCTGAGAGGCCGGGTAAGGTGGACAACTGTTCAACCTCCTCCAGGGCAGCTACACCAAAAGCCCACCGGTACCGTTTTGGTGTCTTTTGGGTCTTTGAAGTACCCTCTCCTGAGGTAGTCTATGCCCAGGATGCACGGGGCATCTGGGCCAGACACAATGGGGTGCTTATGCCAGTCCCTCCTATTCAGGCTCACTTCAGCTTCCAATACGGTCAGCTGTTGGGATCCCCCTGTCACTCCATAGATGCAAATAGATTCAACCCCACTGTAGCTCGATGGCATCAGGGTGCACTGAGCGCCAGTGTCCACAAAAGCCTCATACTCTTGTGGGTCTGATGTGCCAGGCCATCGGATCCACACTGTCCAGTAAATCCGATTATCCCTTTCCTCCACCTGGCTGGAGGCAGGGCCCCTCTAATCCTGCTCATCATCACTCACTTCTTGCAAGAATGATTTACTGGTCCCTTCAAGAGGGTCAGACATAACGTTCACCATTCTGTTCTGCCTGGGGGATTTCTGACTGGACACTGGAGCTGCGCTCCTCTTGGAGGACTCCCCTTTTGTGATGGTCTTCCCTTTCAGCTGCTCTACTCGTGCAGCTAGGGCAGCAGTGGGCTGTCCATCCCACCTCCTCATGTTTTCTCCATGGTCGCGGAGGAAAAACCACAGGGTGCCTTGTGGTGTGTACCTTCCGCTGCCTTTCTCTTGGATGGGGAAACATTTACTGCTAATGGCTGAGACATTAGCCTGTGTAGGTGGAACGTAAGACATGTCCTCTTCCACTTTCTGGAGCCTCTGAGACAGTTCCTCCACAGCTGAGACCAGGGAATTTTGAGATTAAGTGAGATTTCCCTCATATTGCCGGAGCTTGCCAACCACTCTATCCACTGTTAGAGTCTGTGTGTCTGTCCACCAGGACACTATTGCCAATGCTTTTGAGTGTGCTTCTGGTGCGCTCTTCAGGAACTTTTGCCACATCAGGTGTGTGCAAGGGGCCTGATCTGGGTCCATGGGCAACTGCTCATTATTCAGATCACCATAGATCATCTCAAACACAGCCAGTTCCCTGAGGTTCTGGATGCCTTTCTCAATGCTGGTCCATTTGCTTAGCTGGCATAAGATATCATCCTTGTAGGGGTGCCTCTCCCTCACACTGAGCAGGAGTCGCTTCCAAAGGCTGAGGATTTGAGCCTGCTTCCCTATTTCCCTATCAATGCCAGCATCCTTGGCCAAAGATCCCAGCTGCTTGGCCTCTCTCCCCTCCATCTCAAAAGCACTGGCTCCATTGTCCCAGCATCGGAGCAGCCAGGTGCAAATCTGTTTGCCTCCCAGGTGGCTGAAATCTCTCCGCATATCTCACAGCTCAGTCGGGGACAGAGATCAGACAGTCACCTCTGGTCCTTCCTCCTGTTCCCCTGATGGGCCTGGCTCATTCTCATCCCTCACTCTGCGAACAGACTTTCTGGTATATTTTGTTTTCTGTGTTGGGGCGACTGACACTTGCACTGCCTGGCTCTCTGGCTCAGTCTGTGTGCTAGTGGAGGCAACTGAGACTGGCTCTGCCTGTGCCCCCGGTTCAGATATTGTTTGTGTGGCCTTTTCTTCCATTTCAGGGCAGTGGGTGGTGTTAAAGAGGACACGGTATGCATGGGCAAGTCCCCAACACATTGCAGCGATTTGTGTCTCCTGGGTTTTGCCCGTTTGGTAACACACCCTTTCTAAGCACTCCATCAGCTTCTCAGGGCTCTGCATTTGCTCAGGAGTGAAGTTCCAAAGCATTGGGGGTGCCCACCGACTCAGGCCTTTGCCCATCTTTTCCCACACCCCTTGCCACTATCATCTGACCTCAGGGCAGGTTTCCGGGCACTGCTATTGTTAGAGAAGTGCCACATGGCCAAAACCAAAATCAGGCAGGCATTCAGAGGGCATAGTGCTGCAATCACAGTGGGCTGCAGGCTCCAAGGATAATTTAAACTCCCCAAAGCCAAGAGGATCTCTTCCCCTGGCTCACCCACAACGGGGGTGGTACCCCTAACAAAAGCCCAAACGGCAAACAGGTACCGGCCCGCCCACCCCCCCCAGCGATACAAAGGCAGCATAAGCGTTCGATAGCCCATAGAACAACATAAGACCTTTTATACATTTTCCACCGATAACAAACACCACCACTGGGATTATGCACTGGATACAAGGATTAATCCAGCCCCACCGTGCAAGCAAATGGGCCAGCATTGCAAACATTTTCTTATCAAATAAACACGAATACAAACAGAAAGATTACACCCAACAGATTGCTCTATCACAGTCTGGACAGGGTCTGCCCCACGTTGGGTGCTAATTTTTAATGTGCAGGTTTAACTCTTGCTGGGATTGGAGAGCACGTTGCTGTTGCCCCTCCCCCACCCGCGGCCGGTCAGTCTGGAAGTTAGGCACAGACCCGGGCTGAAGTAACAAGGAGTTTAGTACAACAGAGTGATAGAACAATCTGAACAACATCAGTAACAATGATAATAACAATAAACAGCAATAACAGTGAACAAGATAAAAGATATACAGAGAAATACCGGTAGCTGGTTTACGGACAAAGGATTCCCGCCACCAAGCCCGCCAAAGAGCAAGGTGAAAAGGTTCCGCCCCTGGACCTGTCACCAGCATGGCATGAATAACCCAGCTGGAGATCCCTTCCCCCTCTCTCTCTGTTGGGAAGCTTAACCCTATCCTAGCTGAACCAGGACAATATACTACCATGACAGGAAGCAAGAAAAAAAACCCCAAACCAAAACACCACAAACAGAAAAAAACCCCTAACGTGTAAAACAGTTTGCAGAAAGCTCCCACCCTACTGCAGTCAGCCCATGGGAGGGTTCTCTTTGCATGTTTGCTTTTAACTGTTGTGTGGGAACTGGTTAGACACCTGTGAACTTACCCTCCACCATACTACTACGGTCAAATACTCCTTGATAGCAGTGGCAAACACCTCACTGCTATAAAGCCTCAGCCCCAAGGGCTGGCTATGGTGGACTGCTCTTCTGTGTCTCCTCCTCAGACACAGCACCACTAACCCAAAAGCTTTTGCTTTTAGTGCAGGTCATGTCCGTAATAGAGGGTTGTGCTGAAAAAGCTGCTCTGCCCTAACTATGGCTTCAAAGGCTCTTTAATACAGGCAGAGGTGTTCCAATACTGACTTTTCCAGGTTACTGCTGTATTTACTGGTTTTTTTTGTTTGTTTCGTTTTGGGTTTGGTTTTTTTTTTTTTTTTTGATGGAAGCTGTATCTCTGTGTACCTCTCAGATCTCAGTTTTCACTTGATTGTTAATTCAAAGTGAATGCTATGCTCATGAAAGTGACAAATGAACAAGTTCTATGAAGCAAAGTCCTTTTTAAAAATTTTTCTTTAACCAATGAAAAACTGTGTTGTGGATAGTTATGTCATGTAATCCAGAAGGTTTTGCCCAAGTGTTTTAATTTCACTTCCCATTTGCTAAACTGTTAAACTTCGGTTTTGCATACTATGCCCGTTCACTTCTTCCAAGACAACTTCCCTCAAAAATGTTGTGTCAATTACAAATCTGGTATCATTTTAGGAAGTGGTCGTTGGTCCATTTATCATGACCTACAACTGAGAATTTATAGACTGAAACTAGAAAATAATTGGCCCTTATCAGTCAGAACTATTTAAAGGTTCATTTTAAAAAACAAACAAAAAAAAATGTTTTAAAAGTTTTCTTCCAACCAATTATTGCAAACATGGACAAAATTAGAAATTTCTGAGTATAAACTGCATGAAACTAAAACTCTCTACACTAATTCCTGGAAGCATGTAATATCATTTTGGTGAAGCTATAGTGCATGACTATGAACTGTGTATAAATACAAATACTTTCATGACCATTTTAGGTAGCTCAACTCCAACTAATGCATAACTTGATGTGCAACAGTCTCTTGGTTTGCAGTCTAGACAACACTGGCAATGGTTAAAATTTATTGCTGAACACTGTCACAAAAATGTGTCAAAGTAAAATTTGCATAAAAGTTATACTGTAATGGCCTGGCAATCATCCCATCCTGTTCTGAGCTTGTTTTAAATACTTTTCAGTTTGTTTGAAATACATCATACTTCAATCTAAACACAAAGGAAGTCTGTGGGAAAGCATTCTTTAGCTTCCCAGATGGAGATAATATTTATGATACATATTTTTGTGAGAGCAACAGACAAATCCATGGTCATGTAACCACAATAATAGCAGTGCTTTATGACCACCACTTTATACTAATTACCATATATAATATCATAATTAAAAAAACTTAGATCCAATTGTTTCAGTCCATTTATATTTTTGAACATCTTTATTAAAGGGTAAATTTAGAAAGCAAGTTTTCAAGGCAGAAAAGAGAAACAAGTATTCATGACAGCCAAGAAAGTTTCAGGGTTTTTTTTAAGAAATCATGCTATCTGTTCTGCTTTACTTGCAGCTCTTTCCAGATTCTTCCCAATGTCTTCAAAATTATGACCATTTAATAGCAATGTGCAAATGCAGCAAATTCTTTGTGGTGAAGTAACTGTGGATCTCCATAATAGTTGCCCACTGTACTATTACTACAGACTGTAGCTCTGAGATGTGGGTAGCAATTAACCTTTCAAAAAGCTTCTTATGGCTTAGGATCTCTCATCAGGTTTTGATGGTGTTCATATTCACATTATGAGTTTGAAAAAAACACGTTCATGCTTTCCTAAAATCTTTAGAAAGTTTGAAAAACCTTTAGAAAGACTGAAGATGACAAGAGATGCTGAAATGGAACAAAAGCAAACCCAAGTTCCATATATGATAAAATAGATTTCTGCTGTTTGAATAATTATTTTCAAAAAGACATTATCAGATTTCTCATATTTTCTTTTGCCATTGTCCTTTACAAAATTAAGAAAAATAATTCCCTAGATGTCAAGATTATATTATTCATCTCTGTATATGAAAACAAAGCTATTCTGGCATAAGTGCAAGTCTGAATTTTACAGGAAATATTGTTAGAGAATCACATGATTTGAAAGTAATTTTGCTGTGATGGTGCTTCTATAGTAACTAGCTTCTGTAGTCTCTAAGGTTACAAATTATTATAACACCCAAGTTCAGCAAAGCATTTAAACATAATCTAAAAAACCCAGTAGTTCCACTGACATCCATTAACACTTTTTTAATGTCTACATTTAAACAGTGAAGCCTTGGTCTCCTACAACCATCCAAACAACATTCATTCTTGTCCACGTGTTCAGAATTTCTAATGATCAATATAATCTGAAAATGCAAATTTTTTCCCTGGTTTTTGGATTGCTCCACTAGAATATTTGCAAGATTATCTTTAAAAGTACTAATGGAAAAACATAAACTGTTGGAAATGAATGCATTTATATATCGTATTTTGCAAAGGTGCAATTAAAGATAGTTGATTTTGAAAATAACCAACTTCTAGAGCTGGTTCCATCTTCTTCTGGCTGATACATATTTGCAGTCAGTCTCAGAAGAAAGTAAATTTAATTCTATATGACAAAATCAGGATACAGCAAAATGCACATTTCCATTTTTAATTAAGATTTCCTGAACATTCTTTTTGTTTCTATTTGTACTTTATCTTCTATGCTTGTCTTTCCTATGCTGACCTGAGTTATTGTTACAATGCAATACTATCAAGTGTGCATCACTGACAAGCCTACATACTACTACTTAAGTAGTAATAGTTTAGACTGGATCTCTACTAAACCAGCTCCTATTAAAAAAAACCACTTTAAGAGTCTTAAAAGCTAAATTAAAAATTGTATAAAAAGAATCATTAAGTCATTCCCATTCAACAAAGACAGAATTGAGGTAAAGGGAGATTAAGTCTTCAGAGAAATATACTTGTGACAGGTCTGGAAACCCTGTCTCTGGTATTTCAACAGCAATAAAATAAGAAAGATCTAAAATGTTGGATACTATTGCTCACGACAAGCTCCCATTACTTTTTAAATGAGATTCTAATACTGACAAAGTGAGTGCTCAGTTGAAAAGGATGGTGCAGTGTGAATAGCAGAGATGACAGGGAAAAAACTGTAAAGAAACCAAGGCAGTAAAATAGGTAGCTCTTATGATTTTTTTGGAAGCTCTCCGACTACCTCTCCCCGGTGACTTGCAGGGAGGACTAAACTAGCAGGCATGGGCTTCCTGTGGAGTCCATTTACAGGGCAATACAAGGAGAAGCTCCTCGAAGAACCTAACTTTGTAACTCACCATAAAAGCATAGTTTTAGCCTTGTAAAACAGATTTTATTACAGACCATAACGGAAGAGAGTCAGCCTTCACACCTCATGGGGAAGTGTAACAGTCAAGTAGCAAATTAGCAAATATGGATGGAAAGGTCCAAATTCAACGAAGCAATTTTTTTGTTTTCTCACGTTAGTATAATTATAAATGATGAAATAATGAAACAAACATTATTGTAACTGTACAGAAAATGCAAAACCACGCTTTAAAAACTCACAGCTTTAGTGTGGGTGAAGGGCGCTACTATAAAGATCTGCGTCACCCCAGGTAACCTTCTACCTGGGCTGCTTCCTGCATTTACTGCCATCCTTCTGATACTCTTTTTCTTAACTTAATTTATAACTCATTGACACTGGCTGCTCTTTCATGCTGACATTAGCTGTGTTCTTAAATATCCTTTGCAAACTGCACAGCATTTAATCTAGAAATCTGGATTAAAATAGGAGCAATAATAGTAAGCATTAAGAAATAGCCCTGACTTGACTCTTTAGTCTTGTAGGAATGACTCTGAGATAACATCAACTGTTTGAAACTGAAAACCTTCTAAGCAGGGCACCATGAAGAATTGCAAGTAGTAAATATTAAAAGCAAAAGTCTCATAGAAGAGAGATGAGAAAATCGTACACCAAATGTTTATTTACTTCATTCCTTTTTCAGTGACCCATAAGCAAAATGTTTTATTGAGATTGAAATGCAGTCTGAGGTTACCTGTGAAGAGAAACTGATACTCCAATTGGTTTAATACCCCAATTAGCCCTCCCTGAAGCAGTATTCTAGGCTTGGAAGAAATACAGCTGACCTTACAAACTTCAAATCACAGGGCACAATACAGCAATTACATTTCTTGAAACCAGTCATTACAAATCGATTTGTCATTCCATCGTACTATGTACAGTAAATCTGCCAGTACTTTATCATCTCTAATCATACAGTATTAATATTTTAATCAAAAATCTCCATTACAAACCAGAAGTTTCACATTAGAAGAGAACCCCAAAAGTTTCAGAACTAATACTTAATTTAGACAAGAAACCAGAAAATCAAATGCTGATCCAAAGTTTGTCTGAACTATTTTGAACTTGATTTCTAAGTCCATGAGAGTTTTGGAAGATTTACTCCAAAGTTCTTTCTGTGGACTTCTCAAAAAATTAGTGTGCCAATAGCCTCTCTCCAGTGGCTTATCAGTTCCAGAACATGTTTCTTTCTCAGGTTAATGACAATAACAACAATATTAAGCATTACAAAGGAACTTGCTTTGAGATGCCCAAGAAAAGGGCTGCTTTCAGAGCAGCAAGGGTTTTTTTGTTTTGTTTTGTTTTTTATATATATCATTACAATCTGGAATATAAAACATAGGAGACAGAAAAGTGTTTCATTATTGCAATGAATGACAGATTTTCAGCAAACTGTGTTTAACTGCAAGTGCAAAGGCATGCAAATGTATATACCTTATCCAAAGAAAACAAACAGGTAACTGACAATTTTGACATGTAGTTGTTCATTTGTGTATGTTAATTCAATTATTATTCTTCTGACATTCAGATATTAAACTATGCTGTATCAAAGCAGATGAAATAGATGAGGAATGTTTTCTTCATTTACTCTGGATCAAATCAGAATATACTATTTCTATGCTTGTGTATATTCAGTAAAAAATCTGTTTATCTTTTCACAGATTCCCCCACGCCCACCCCCACCCCACTCGATCTTCTAGTATTACCTTGCTAAGCTAGTTTGTGGATTGAATTTTGTTTTGAAATATTAACTACAACTTCCTGAGCCTTACTAAAAAGCCTTTTAATAGTAATTGTATCTTTCTGCATGCAGAATGCTTTTCAATACTCCATCTCCTCCTTTCCTTAAATGCAGGGATATTACAATCCCTTATGAACTGAGTCCAATGCTACTTGCTGTTACATGTGGTATTTTTGTTGTTTCTTTTTTTCCCCACAGTGTGCAGGTTTAATTCCTGCCAGGATCTGAGAGCACGTTGCCGTTGCCCCTCCCCCACCCGCGGCCGGTCGGTCTGGAAGTTAGGTACAGACCTGGGCTAAAGTAACAAGGAATTTAATACAACAGAGTGATAGAACAATCTGAACAACAACAGAAGCAATGATAATAACAATAAACAGCAATAACAGTGAGCAAAACAAAAGATATACAGAGAAATACCGGTAGCTGGTTTACGGACAAAGGATTCCCGCCACTGAGCCCGCCAAAGAGCAAGGTGAAAAAAAGGTTCCGCCCCTGGACCTGACACCAGCATGGTATGAATAACCCGGCTGGAGATCCCTTCCCCCTCTCTCTTTGTTGGGAAGCTTAACCCTATCCTAGCTGAACCAGGACATAATCCACCCCTTTATTCTATACCATCTGCGTCATGTCCAGCTGCCATTTAGCAGTTAAAAATAACAAAGTAATAATTTACACAGGCACAGCATAATTTACGGCATGTTCTCACCCAGAATCAAGTCCCCCTGCGGTACGCATCGGACCTCTCCATTGTCCTGCATCACCCACCAGGTGCACCCAGGTCCTTGGGCAAAAGCAATCCCGTGGATGGGTTTGCCTTTACCTCTGCCTGGTGCAGGACTAAAACAGACCATTTTTCCCAATATATTCCTCATGCGCACCACAGGGACTTTATCCCCATATACAGCATGTGGAGGTTTCGACTGAGCCGGGCCAGCTTGACTGGCAGACCCTCTTGTGTTGACGAGCCAGGTGGCCTTTGCTAGATGCATGTCCCAGTCTTTGAAGGTCCCACCTCCCAGTGCTTTCAATGTGGTTTTTAACAGTCCATTGTAGCGCTCAATCTTTCCAGAGGCTGGTGCGTGGTAGGGGATATGGTAGACCCACTCGATGCCATGTTCTTCTGCCCAGGCACTTATGAGGTTGTTTCGGAAGTGGGTCCCGTTGTCTGACTCAATTCTCTCTGGGGTGCCGTGTCGCCACAGGACTTGGGTTTCAAGGCCCAGGATGGTGTTTTGGGCGGTGGCGTGGGGTGCTGGGTAAGCTTCCAACCATCCAGTGGTTACTTCCACCATTGTGAGCACGTGGCGCTTCCTGCGGCGGGTCTGTGGCAGTGTGATGTAGTCGATCTGCCAGCCCTCTCCATATCTATATTTCAGCCATCGCTCTCCATTTCTCTGGGGCTTCACCCGCTTGGCATCTTTGATTGTGGCACATGTCTCACACCCATGGATGATCTCTGCAACGGTGTCAATAGTAAGGTCCATCCCTCGATCTCGAGCCCACCTGTATGTTGCATCCCTACCTTGGTGGCCCGAGGTCTCGTGGGCCCACCGGGCTATGAACAGTTCACCTTTGCGCTGCCAGTCCAAGTCCACCTGAGCCACTCTAATCTTAGCAGCTTGGTCTGCCTGCTGGTTGTGTCGATGTTCATCAGTGGCCCGACTCTTGGGTACATGGGCATCCACATGGCGCACCTTCACAACGAGGTTTTCCACACGGGCTGCAATGTCCTGCCATACTTTGGCAGCCCAGACGGTTTTACCCTTACGTTTCCAGTTGTTCTGCTTCCATTGCTGCAGCCATGTCCACAGGGTATTCGCCACTGCCCACGAGTCGGTGTAGAGGTAGAGCCTTGGCCACTTTTCCTGCTCAGCAATATCCAAAGCCAGCTGAACGGCTTTCACCTCTGCAAATTGGCTGGATTCACCCTGTCCCTCAACAGCTTCATTGACCCATCGTGTGGGACTCCACACAGCAGACTTCCACCGTCGATGTTTTCCCACAATGCGACAAGACCCATCAGTGAACAGGGCATATTGCTTCTCCTCATCCGGCAGCTCGTTATATGGTGGGGCCTACTTAGCACGTGTCACCTCCTGTTCTGGTGACATCCCGGAATCTTTGCTCTCTGGCCAGTTCATAATCACCTCTAGTATTCCTGGGCGGCTGGGGTTCCCTATTCGAGCGCGTTGTGTTATCAATGCAACCCATTTACTCCACGTGGCATCGGTTGCATGATGCGTGGAGGAGGCCTTTCCTTTGAACATCCACCTCAGCACCGGCAGTCGGGGTGCCAGGAGGAGCTGTGTTTCAGTGCCGACCACTTCTGAGGCAGCCCAAACTCCTTCGTACGCTGCCAGTATCTCCTTCTCAGTTGGTGTATAATTAGCTTCAGAACCTTTGTATCCCAGGCTCCAAAAGCCTAGAGGTCGGACTCGGGTTTCCCCAGGTGCTCTTTGCCAGAGGCTCCAGGTAGGGCGGTCTCCCCGGCTGTGGTGTAGAGCATGTTCTTAACCTCCTGCCCTTCCTGGACTGGCCCGAGGGCTACTGCTTGGGCAATCTCCTGTTTAATCTGCTCAAAGGATTGTTGTTGCTCAGGGCCCCATTCAAAATCGTTCTTCTTGCGGGTTACAAGGTAGAGAGGGCTCAAATCAGGCTGTAGTTGGGGATGTGCATCCTCCAAAACTCCACAGCGCCCAGGAAAGACTGAGTCTCCTTCTTAGAGGTTGGTGGGGCCATGGCTGTTATCTTGTTTATCACCTCCACTGGGATGTGGCAACGCCCATCTTGCCATTTTATCCCTAGGAATTGAATTTCCCTTGCAGGCCCCTTAACTTTCTTTTGCTTAATGGCAAAGCCGGCCTTCAGGAGGATCTCAATGATTTTCTTCCCTTTCTCAAAGACCTCCTCGGCTGTGTTCCCCCATACAATGATGTCATCAATATACTGCAGGTGTTCTGGGGCCCCACCTTTCTCCAGTGCAGTATGGACCAGTCCATGGCAAATGGTGGAGCTGTGGTTCCACCCCTGGGGCAATCGATTCCAGGTGTACTGGATGCCTCTCCAAGTGAACGCAAACTGTGGCCTGCCCTCTGGTGCTATCGGAATGGAGAAGAACGCGTTAGCAATGTCAATCGTGGCGTACCACTTGGCTGCCTTCGACTCCAGTTCATACTGGAGCTCTAGCATGTCCGGCACTGCAGCACTCATTGCTGGTGTAACTTCATTCAGGCCACGGTAGTCCACAGTTAGCCTCCATTCGCCATTAGGCTTTCTCACTGGCCATATAGGACTGTTGAAGGGTGAGTGAGTTTTGCTGATCACCTTCTGGCTTTCTAGTTGGCGGATCAGCTGATGGATGGGGACCAGGGAATCTCGGTTGGTGCGGTAGTGCTGCCGGTGCACCGTCCTGGTAGCAATTGGCACTCGCTGCTCCTCAACCTTAAGCCGCCCCACCACTGAGGGATCCTCTGAGAGGCCGGGTAAGGTGGACAACTGTTCAACCTTCTCCAGGGCAGCTACACCAAAAGCCCACCGGTACCCTTTTGGGTCTTTGAAGTACCCTCTCCTGAGGTAGTCTATGCCCAGGATGCACGGGGCATCTGGGCCAGTCACAATGGGGTGCTTATGCCAGTCCCTCCCAGTCAGGCTCACTTCAGCTTCCAATACGGTCAGCTGTTGGGATCCCCCTGTCACTCCATAGATGCAAATAGATTCAACCCCACTGTAGCTCGATGGCATCAGGGTGCACTGAGCACCAGTGTCCACTAAAGCCTCATACTCTTGTGGGTCTGACGTGCCAGGCCATCGGATCCACACTGTCCAGTAAATCCGATTATCCCTTTCCTCCACCTGGCTGGAGGCAGGGCCCCTCTAATCCTGCTCATCATCACTCACTTCTTGCAAGAATGATTTACTGGTCCCCTCAAGAGGGTCAGACATAACGTTCACCATTCTGTTCTGCCTGGGGGATTTCTGACTGGACACTGGAGCTGCGCTCCTCTTGGAGGACTCCCCTTTTGTGATGGTCTTCCCTTTCAGCTGCTCTACTCGTGCAGCTAGGGCAGCAGTGGGCTGTCCATCCCACCTCCTCATGTTTTCTCCATGGTCACGGAGGAAAAACCACAGGGTGCCTTGTGGCGTGTACCTTCTGCTGCCTTTCTCTTGGGTGGGGAAACGTTTACTTCTAATGGCTGAGACATTAGCCCGTGCAGGTGGAGTGTAGGACATGTCCTCTTCCACTTTCTGGAGCCTCTGAGACAGTTCCTCCACAGCTGAGACCAGGGAATGGTGAGATGAAGGGAGATTTCCCTCATATTGCCGGAGCTTGCCAACCACTCTATCCACTGTTAGAGTCTGTGTGTCTGTCCACCAGGACACTATTGCCAATGCTTTTGAGTGTGCTTCTGGTGCGCTCTTCAGGAACTTTTGCCACATCAGGTGTGTGCAGGGGGCCTGATCTGGGTCCATGGGTGACTGCTCATTATTCAGATCACCATAGATCATCTCAAACACAGCCAGTTCCCTGAGGTTCTGGATGCCTTTCTCAATGCTGGTCCATTTGCTTAGCTGGCATAAGATATCATCCTTGTAGGGGTGCCTCTCCCTCACACTGAGCAGGAGTCGCTTCCAAAGGCTGAGGATTTGAGCCTGCTTCCCTATTTCCCTATCAATGCCAGCATCCTTGGCCAAAGATCCCAGCTGCTTGGCCTCTCTCCCCTCCATCTCAAAAGCACTGGCTCCATTGTCCCAGCATCGGAGCAGCCAGGTGCAAATCTGTTTGCCTCCCAGGTGGCTGAAATCTCTCCGCATATCTCGCAGCTCTGTCGGGGACAGAGATCAGACAGTCACCTCTGGTCCTTCCTCCTGTTCCCCTGATGACCCTGGCTCATTCTCATCCCTCACTCTGCGAACAGACTTTCTGGTATATTTTGTTTTCTGTGTTGGGGCGACTGACACTGGCACTGCTTGGCTCTCTGACAGTCTGTGTGCTGGTGGAGGCGACTGACACTGGCACTGCCTGGCTCTCTGACTCAGTCTGTGTGCTGGTGGAGGCGACTGGCACTGGCACTTCCTGGCTCTCTGGCCCCGTCTGTGTGCTGGTGGACGCGACTGACACTGGCACTGCCTGTGCCCCCGGTTCAGATATTGTTTGTGTGGCCTTTTCTTCCATTTGAGGGCAGCGGGTGGTATTAAAGAGGACGGTATGCATGGGCAAGTCCCCAACACATTGCAGCGATTTGTGTCTCCTGGGTTTTGCCCGTTTGGTAACACACCCTTTCTAAGCACTCCATCAGCTTCTCAGGGCTCTGCATTTGCTCAGGAGTGAAGTTCCAAAGCATTGGGGGTGCCCACCCACTCAGGCCTTTGCCCATCTTTTCCCACACCCCTTGCCACTCACTATTATCTGACCTCAGGGCAGGTTTCCGGGCACTGCTATTGTTAGAGAAGTGCCACATGGCCAAAACCGAAATCAGGCAGGCATTTAGAAGGCATAGTGCTGCAATCACAGTGGCCTGCAGGCTCCAAGGATAATTTAAACTCCCCAAAGCCAAGAGGATCTCTTCCCCTGGCTCACCCACAACGGGGGTGATACCCCTAACAAAAGCCCAAACGGCAAACAGGTACCGGCCCGCCCCTCCGCACAGCGATACAAAAGCAGCATAAGCGTTCGATAGCCCATAGAACAACATAAGACCTTTTATACATTTTCCACCAATAACGAACGCCACCACTGGGATTATACACTTGATATAAGGCTTAATCTAGCCCCACCACGCAATCAAATGGGCCAGCATTGCAAACATTTTCTTATCAAATAAACACGAATACAAACAGAAAGATTACACCCAACAGATTGCTCTATCACAGTCTGGACAGGGTCTGCCCCACGTTGGGCGCCAATTTTTAATGTGCAGGTTTAATTCCTGCCGGGATCTGAGAGCACGTTGCCGTTGCCCCTCCCCCACCCGCGGCCAGTTGGGCTGGAAGTTAGGCACAGACCTGGGCTAAAGTAACAAGGAATTTAGTACATCAGAGTGATAGAACAATCTGAACAACAACAGTAGCAATGATAATAACAATAAACAGCAATAACAGTGAGCAAAAAAAAAGATATACAGAGAAATACCGGTAGCTGGTTTACGGACAAAGGATTCCCGCCACCTAGTCCGCCATAGAGAAAAGTGAAAAAAAGGTTCCACCCATGGACCTGACGCCAGCATGGTATGAATAACCCGGCTGGAGATCCCTTCCCCCTCCCTCTCTGTTGGGAAGCTTAGCCCTATCCTAGCTGAACCAGGACACACAGTCATGAGGTACTTTGCATTTTATTAAAAATAATAGGTGATATAACATTACCCCCCAGAAGAGAGAAATGAACAGTCACAGTTGGTTCTCTAGCTGTTTTACACCCATTTATATGGAACGATCTCTAGGCATAAAAACTAAGACTGGTAGGTGGTGAGAGCAATGAAATACAGGTAACAAGTCAAAATTTTATTTTTTTTTAAATTTCATGGATTTTTACTTAAACTATTCAAACTTCACAGCGATGACTTTCTACTTCTTTACTGATTTGTTTTAAAAATTACATTTACAAAATACTGATTAATACACACTGCAACACCACATCTGTGATCGTGTTTGGGAAGTAAGTGGTGAGAACTTACTGTGAAATTGTATGCCTCAACCCATCTTTTTATGTTGACGTTGAATGAAGTAGTTTTTATATGTTGGAAAGGAATTTAAATCAATGTATTAGAGTTCTGGTGCATTTGTACACCTACTTACTATCCCTCTGCAAGGATTTTTCTGGCTATCCCTAAGCTTGATTTGATGAGCAGCTTGGAGAAAGCATAGAAAGGAGCACATGGAAAAATTTTCAAGATCGTTTACAAAGTAATCACCATTTTTTCCCATTTTAAAATCTAGGTATAAAAATTAAATACTCACCTTTTGTTGGTATCCTCTTAATAATTAATACTCTTCTGGTTTTGTATGATACTGTTCTCTAAAAGCTCTATTACATTATACGTGTGAACATATATGCAAGCTGTTGGGATGCTCAAAGCATTGCGTATTAGTCCCAAAGATTATTCCAATCTTTGGAAATTCAGAACCTACAATTCTCAAGTGAAGTGACTATTTTAAAATCTAAAATATATTTAACCCAGGAAAGCATACAGGAGGTCTAGTTGGTGTAGCCACATATAATTAATCCATTTATGTTTCTGCTAGTCTGAACCATTAATTACCATCAAATTCACGTTGTGGATAAACTGAAATTATTTTCAGTCAACACAAAACCAGGAAAACCTGATTACTGTTGGTTCTTTCATTTAGAACTAACATCAACTTCCCACAATTAAATCCAGGCACTTCCTATTTCTGAGCCTTTTGGGAAAGCAAAGGAAAAGAGGGTGCTGTGTATCATGCACCTGAACCCTGGTGACTTGAGGGAGCAAAGAATGCTGTAGCAGCTGGACCTGTTTGCAAAAAGCAACTCCAGTGTCAGTACATCCATCATGACTAAAGCAATTTACTGAAATGGAGCTAGTGCTGGTCAAAGATGCTAAACTTTAAGCCCTCAAACCTGCATTCATCTGCAGAGCAAGCACAACAGCTCCACACTGTCTCACCTCAGCTTCAGTTTGAAGACAGCTGATCTAAAGATAAGAAGGGAGGTCATGCTCTACTGCCACAATTAAAAGCAGTTTAAAATATGTTAACAAGAAACAGGTTTTCAGAAGAATTTAGTATGAGGAATAGCAGAATTATGTCTGCTCAAAGGTCCAAAGACCTTAGCTGTCATGGAAGTACTTGAAGTTCAGCACCTTTCTGTGATCTCCCAAGGTGCCACCTCGAGCTTTGGGTGCACAAATACCTTTAACAATTCATCTTCATGTGCCTTTTCCCACATTCTGACATTTATGAGCACGTATTTATGTACAACTATAATTGACACTGAGCATTAATCAGACAGTGGTGTGTTTTAGGCCTTAACTGCAGTGTTTGAACTGCTGACCTTGAGAGAAAAGGTTTTATATACCATTCCCAATCCCTTAAGTCTTCCTGTCACTGCAAAGCAAATACTTGGCTTTTATGGATGGATTCAGTTTCAAGTCTGTTGTTTTTCTAATGTTTTGTTAAAATTACAAAAGTGGCTTTCAGGGAAAGTTCGTAAACATAGTCACATTTTTCATTACAGATTATTACCAACAAAATAGTTCTTGATTAGATATAAGTAATAAAATCCTGCATGCAGGAACACTGTAGAAGTGTCCTGTGAACGTAGGGATAAATAATACCACAAGCAACAGCAAGTCAAATCTTTTCCCTTTTGCCAAATATTTTACAGTCTTTACTAAAGACTTTTTTAACCGAAGTGGTATGAGGTCACTTCTTCAGATTTACAGACTCCAACCCCTTTTCCAGTGCACACAGCTTTGCAGTTGCTGCAGCCATGTCACTCTCAACCTTCCAAGGACCTTCCCTTTCTTAGTCTTTCTCACCATTAGTCTCACTGGAATTTTTATATTTTGTCTTTCTAAATATTTAATGGCACAAACACATATCTCAGATATAATTCTATTGAGTGTACATTTAAAAGATGAATACATGACCTCAAAATAAGATACAAGGAGATAGATGGAAATTAGCAGGACTGAAGCTATAAAAATATATAGCATGGTACATCTTGCTAACAATATGAAATGTATGCATCAGTATTAGCAACTATGCTTAGAAAAGAGAAAACAAGATGCTAAAGCAGAGAAGCTGAGAATACGATTAAAATAATTGGTTCTCAAACATGATGTTAAGTAGGGATTATTTTTTTTTTTGAACTTGAATAGTTTTCTACAGATGGGTAACTTTAGCATTTCTGGTACTACTAGTCAGGTTTCTGTTTCTTAATTGTAACTCAGAGTCATACTTACTGCAAGATCAGTTGAACAGTTACCACATTAACTGTGATTGCATGAACTACCAAAGGAAGACTGGATTTGAGGGCTTCTGAAACCTTCTGCAAAAGCTACTTACAGGTTCTAACTGTATCAGTTGAGTGTTAATATTACCAAAGGCTGTACACAAGGAAGCAATGGCCAGCAGCTCAGGATACTGTGTTGGCATACAGTGCTTTATACATATGAATTTATGCTTTAGTGAAACAGCTACTGAGGCACTACAGCTAATAGAAAAAAACCCACACAAATAATAGAAACCAGATTAAAAAAACCACAAAACAATAAAACAACCAAAACAACAGACAAAAGAAGCTGGATGATGTCGAATGATAAAAGGCAGAGAGAAATAAACAATTAGAAATTGGTTATTAACAAGAAGCAGCAGCATAGGTGGGAAAGCCAGACTTCAAGATGAATTCTGTAGTGCCACAGTCGGCACCTCCTTCCCTTAAAGCCAACGGGAGTTTTATTGCTAGGGAATCTGTCCATTAATATTTTGTAATAATACTCTTCCTTACTTTGTGTAGAAAGTGAAACTCTCTTGTTGCTTTAAACTCTAGTTTTTCAAACTCAGCAGTACTTCATTTTGTGAGAACATATGCTCACGGTGCTGAGCTGAAAACCAAAGAACCAATGTAAAACATTTCAACTCCTTTTTTCCCTTTTAAAGTTTTGTTGCACTTTTTCACTCTTCTTTCTTTTCAATAAGTTTTCCAAACTCCTGGACTGTTTCCTCTTAGGAAACAGATAATGACACCTGATAGCAGCAGAAAAACTAAAATATAACCAAACCATAGAAGATATTTATTCATTTAGCCTTGAATAACATATATAAATTAATATATATATAATGTAAAGTGAATATAAAATACTCTCCAAATTCACATCTCAGCCATTTTCAGACCTTAAAAAGAGCTCCTGAAACTTAATTGTTGTATAGACACATTTTTCTCAAAACCATCTGAAGAAAAATGTAACAAACTAATGGAACAAGGCTGAAAATGTCATTTTACCAACAATCAGTTAGTCATGGAATCACCTTTATAAGAAACTGGGGGAAAACATTAGAAAAAAATCTCCGCAGTTTATGAGCATCCTACCTTTCTTTTGCGCAGTTTCACTTGACTGTCTGAATATTCTTGTGTGGTCAAATGATTCCTTACACGTAAACACTGAATGTCTTCTGCTGAACTGACATTTGAAAAGTATTTGTTTTCAGGGGCCACTTGTGGTTCTGTGAAACCACTTCCATCCAGACCATTTTCCACTGCTGGAATGTGAGAGCAAGGAGAGGATTGCATAAGGCAGTTGCCAGATTCCACTGCTGAACATAGTTGTCTATCGCTGTGGGTGCATGATTCAGAAGAAATCCCACTCTCTACCACATTACACTCAGACTTTCCAAGCCCGTCTTTAAAAGCATCAGATTTCCGGCGCTGTTGTGCAACTACAGCAGTATGAAGCAGCTGCTTCCCAGGCATAATAATTTCTTTCACATTTGGAGAATTAGAACGATTTTCTTTCTCTACACCTACTACTTCATTTAAGCCTTCATAATTACAAAGCTCCACACTTTGGCCAGTACTGCCACATATGTCGTCTTCTTCCATGTCCTCTCTAGGAACTGTGTCACAGCCAGGTTCCTTACTTGTATCTCCAATTATTCCAGATGCTTCAGCTGCCTTGTTACCCTCTGTTATTGGTACCATCTGTGCTAAGGAGCCTGCTCCATTTAAACTCTTTTCTTCGTCTTTTGGTTCCCTTCCTACAGCAGTGATGTGGTAATTAACTCTATCCAGGTTGAGTGTTGAATAGTCATCGTCATCATCATCAGATACGTGGACTAGAGTTTCTGTGCTGGCCTCCAGAAAATGCTCCTCATCCTCATGGTTATAATTTTCATCCACCTCCTTTGAAACATTTCCCAGCTGCTTTACAGGGAAGCCAATCAGGTCTCCGCTATAACAGCACTCTGGAAATGAAGCACATTTTTCTTTCCGGTCCACACTCAAAACCTCATCTTTTTCCATACTTGTCTGCAAGTTATCAGCTACAAGTCCATGACGACATGCTGTATTGTACTCCACAGACTCCAAAGCCAATCCCATCCACTGGGTCACATGCTCTTCCCAGCTTTTCTTTCTGATTGCTAGAGACATGTCACAACAGTTCAGTGGCAGGCTGCAACGTACCTTCCACGGAGGACCAGAGGAGATGTCATGGTTGCTTTGCACTGCTCCAGAGGGAGAGAGGGTTTCATCATTTTAACATCTGCAAGAAATAAAAAAAAGACCGGGTTGTTGAATCAACTCCAAATAAAAAAAGAAAGAAAGGGAATGAACAGTTTAAACAAAAATATAAAAACAAGATAAGACTGTGGGACCAGAAGGACAGGAATTTAGAAGACTGTTTTGGTTAAAGTTTTAATACTTTTCATACAAACCTTGACAGCACTCATAATTCAGTGTAACTTTTTATCTGATTACTCTCCAATATCAAGTAAACAAAAATGCTATAAACTGGCACATGGACATACAAGTAGCTCCAGAACCAAAGTCTGGCAATAGGTCTATCTTTACCATGTCTGTCATAAGATACTATTTTCCATGGGTATAAATGGCATTATGCATTACAGTGCTTTGCACACAAAGCTGTTTTATATTTCTATCTCACCCAGAGGTACTCATGGAGCGCACAATTTTGGCTGTTTTTCAAAGAGGTAGAGCAGAACTTGAGGGTTATTCCAAATTTACCCAAGTTATAAACCACTTGTCTTATGAGTAGCTTTGGCCCATTCACTAGCTCTCATTTTTATAGTTATTGTTTCACTCTCTTCAGCACAAGTTTTAATTGCAAGTGTTACATGAAACTGCAGGGAAAATCAGCTGTTGTGTGGTAATAAAAAACATAACCCTAGGAAAACTAATTTAAGGTTTTGGCATATTCTTTACCTCAAATACATTATAAAGACTAAAAAAAAAAAACCCTTGGTGAATATATTCGGGAGCTACTAATGCAAAGAAAGGAAGAAACCCTTATTTAGGACAGGGCTCTCTTGTCAGCCAGGGTGGTCAGCCATAACGGTGACACTCACTGGACTGTCAGGCTCTGCCGGAGCCCACTGTCCTTGATTATCTCGGTGAGCATTTCTCACCGACTGATGTATTGGGCCTTCTGGATGATGGCATTTGAGAGATATTAATCTTGTGACAGTTCATGTGCAAATTAAAACAAAGAAAATCAATCATATTAATTTATGCATTAAACCCCAAAATTAACAAGTTCTTTGTGAAATAACAAAACAAAACTTCTGGCCTGTAAAACATTAGAAGTTCAAGGAGCAGACACCTCTACTTTTCACTCCCTACATAAGAACTGTCAGCACTTAGCATGGAGCTGCTTATTGATTTCAGCAATAAAGAAGATTAAGTACTAAGTTTGTTCTGGGTCATTTCAGTCCACTAAGGCAAATTCTGATTGCCCACCAGGCCACAAAGCTGCCTTGACAAATCACATGCCTGAAGGTATAAAGGTATTCATCTTGAAAGAAATGCAGAATTATGTCTGTGCAACTGAACCTCTGTAAATTATGTCTTGACAAACTGACTTTCAGGATAGAGTTGTACGTGCTCCTAGATCTTTAACCTTCTTTGAGGATGGCAAGCTTCATTTCACATTCACATTTTCCACCTCTGTGGAGACTGTGCTTAAAAAGAAAATATATTCATCGGGTAAAAGAATTCCATGCACAAGTCATTAGCATGTGGGAGGCTAAGGAAAATGGAAAATAACACACAGAGCAGGCCAAAAAAAATTATCTTCTTTCAGAGGCAAAATTTGGTAATAAGAAGTTAATATAACTTTAAGATTCTCTTTTCTTTCCTGGTCAAATATGAAAGCAATTCTAAATATTAAAATGTAAAGTCATATTATTGTATAAATTTGCAATGCATTTGCATTCTTTTTCTTACTCCATTTCATATTTATGTTCTCCTACTATTTCTAAGTGTGTGTGGTCCAAAATTACCACAGAGTATAAATCTGTAATAATACTTTTAACTTCTGCTGCACCTTTCCTGCTGGACCCTAAAGCTCTTCAGAAACAACTGAATTAGTTTTACAACACCACGTGTTTTGTTTTGACCTCTGAAAAGGGGCAGGTTTACTAAAAGGGGCTCAAAGATTTCTACTGTCGTTCATTAGCAATGCTGGGAGTTGCACCTGAGTGCAACATTTGCAGCTTCCCTCTCTTCTCCTACTAGAAAAACATAGATCCATCTGCTTTACAGAAAATTAAACATGGTTGCTACAGCCATATAGGAGAATTTATGAAAAAAATAAAGAAAATACACCAGTAATATTGTGTACAAAGCTAAAAAAATGAAACTTCTTAATGACACACATGCATTAATCTATCCAAGATTTAGGCTGCTCGTAACATGCAGAAGGCAGGCATTCAAAGAGTTAATTGGTGTGTGTTAATCTTGCTGCTGCTAAATGGAGTTACACGTGTGCAGAAAGGGGAGAACAGATCCCTTACTGTTTTTCATTTTTTGGATGTGGAGAGTTATATTTCATGGGGGATGAAAAACAAATAAATTTTACTTTAGGAACCCTTCTGTTTTACTTGTGCTATCACTGGCTTTGGCTGCCTCATCGACTGCAGAAAAAGTTATTAAACAGGAGAATATCACATACTTTGCTTGAAATGCTAGACAAATAAATATATGACAAGGGCACTTTCATTGTTCTCTAAAATATGAGTTTATGTTAGCACTGAGTATGAAAAATTTACCTTACATATGCTCCCTCTCCAGGCAGCTTCAGCTACCTTTCAGTTGCTGAAATATCCTCCTTCCCATGGCACATGGAGGAGCCTATAGTTTGGTGGAAACTGACTTCTGCTCCCCCTCCACTCCTCAAAGTCTGCATTATCTGCCATAATTCAGCTTAGAAATTATTTTCCTGCTTGACAGTTACAGGCTGACAAGGAATATTTTTCTCTCCTACCTCTGTATTCAGGATAGACTATTTCCTTTGCACTCTCATGCAGGCACATAAGCCGCGCTTTGGAGGATCCACCACTACAGACTTCTGAATGAGATTTATAACTGCTCCTTTCTCTTCCAGAGGAGAAAGTGTGCTGCCACTTTGCAGAACAAAGCGTTCCTACCTTGATCACTGCTTTTCTGCTATTGCTGCTCACTTTTTTCTTGACATGCAGCATTTTTTGTCCTCTGAGAAATGCCCCTCTCAAGCCTATTTGTAGTCTTCACCAAGGGAAGAGGCATCCCCCTTTCTCCCTTTCCAGCATTACCATCCCCCAACTAGAAACATTTATAACTGTTTTTTTCCAGATTTTTAAGACAGGCAGATGGAGTCTTAGCACTCTGTTGAAATGTTTTATAGAGCGAAAAGACCTTTTCTTCCGATCAAAGTATCTGTCAGTATGATACAGTCCACTCAATTGCTCCCATAATTCACTCATATTTTGCTTTTACTTTTCAATTGCACTAAGTTTAGTACTGCTTAGTACTATTAGCTTTCTGAAGACCAAATGTTTGAAACAAAATATGAATTATAAAGTCTTCTTCTGGATAAAATTTCTTGATCCTGGGTGTGAGTTAAGGAACATAAACTCAGTAGGCAATTGTTGACCAATGGAAATGGAAGTGAGCAGTGGGTGATCACGCTGCAGCAGAATCCCCTTCAAGCACCCTCTGTGATGCTTCACAATGTTTACAACACAAGATGTCATTTTAGATGGATTTTGAAATAATTTACTGCCTGTCTCCTGTCACTGTAAGATATAATGGAAATGAAAAATAGGGCAAGCTTTATGTTTGTTTACTTTAGGAAGATTTTCATCAAGTCTCATGGAACTGATAGTTTGCAATTGATAAAGCACAGAGTGAAGGGATGTATAAGATGAACTGGCAGTCTCTCCTATAATTAGATTGTCTAGCATTTTCCTTCAAGGAGGACTCCTGTGATTTCTTTCTGAGAAGCTCAAATTAAACTGTTTCCAGCAGGCTTCAAAACTGAGACAGAGAAATGTCTTTTCTTCACTTCATGAAATTCTATTCAGTCTTGTCTGTGCATTTTTCAAGACGCATTTTACATTCTCTTGCTTCCCTCCTCAAGGAAGTGTGACAGATTACAAGAAGTATCTTTAAACAAAACAGCCCCAATACCTACGACTGACACCCTGCAAAAGCTGCTCAAGCTGCAGCAGGAAGACCTAGGAGTTGGAGCTAAAATGAGAATGGAAAGCGGAGGAAGGAGACTTACTTGAATGTCTGTATCTGTGACTATCAGACCTGTCAGAGACCCAGCTTCCCCGCTGAGGCACAGGATGGGACACAAAAGCCTCCCAGTTACAAGAGTGGGGAGCCAGA
>NW_027438059.1:0-39478 GCF_965140245.1 Athene noctua | reverse complement strand
ACCCATCTTCTTCCCCTCTGCCTTTGTCCCAGCCCTCGGGTAACTCCCTGGGGCTCCCCCGGCCCGGATCACCTCCAGCAGAGCGGAGGCCTGACACAGCAGGCGGTGTGAAGCTTCCTGCCCTACCGCTGCCGTGTGGCCAGCGGGCAGGAGGGGCCCCCACACCTGCCAAAGGGGCGGGCTGGCCTCACCGGCGGCCTCGGCCCTCGCCCGCCACCAGGAATCACGCCCAGCAAGCCTCACGCTGCGGCAGCAGGAAGGCGGCTCTGGCGGTGCCGCACACCTGTGCGGGGCCGGCGCTGCAGTCCTGCCCTTCGCGCACCGAGCGCCCGCCGGCAGCGTGACGTGGGGCGGCGGCGGCATTTCCTTACCAGGAGGGGGCACCGAGCGTGGCCGCACCCCCCCACGAGCATCGGAGCATCGCACTGACGTTGCTGGCGGGTGGCAGCGTGGGGCACGGGGCCACCTCTGTGTCGCCCACCGACAGCACCGTGTGGCGTTTGACAGGCAGCGGCGGTGAGCGCGGGCGAGCGCCACCCCCCGCGCGAGCGGCGGCCGAGCGGCACGTCACTGCGCACACGCTCTCGAGGAACGGGCACGACGCTTGGTGGGGAGCAGCTGGAAGCCCCCGGGAATCCACGTGAAAGCGGCAACAAAACTATCCCTCGTGCTGCGCCACAGGGGCCGCGGCGGTAGCGAGGACTGCGCCGCGCTACGGGCGCCCACGAGCGGTGCGGCTGCCTGGCAGCCGAGTCTGCAGAACCTACAGCTCCTGGCACGCGCTGGCCAACGCGGCACGGCCGCCTGCACGCCAAGCGCTGTAAGACCCCGCATCCCAGCGTGACCCAGGGAACCAACGCGGCTGGCCAGAAACCCCACACGCCAGGACTACAGCTCCCGCTGGGTTGCGAGAGGCGGTTTTCTCTGCTTTCTGACCCTGCAGCAACACCGTTGCTCACCCCTCCGAACCCCCACCAATGCACCCAGAAGCCTCACCACCGGCTCGGGGCAGCCCCTGCCACCACCTCCAACACTGCCACCCTGCAGGCACCGCCATCCTCCCCAGGAGCTGCCAGCTGATGGCACGGCTCCACTCACCTTCTCCCTCGGTGCAGCCAGGGCCCAGCAATGCTCAGCGACTGCTCTGCTCCTCCCTTGGTTGACACCGACCCCTCCGACGGCTGCCTTGCTCTTAACAGCAGCACCCGCCCCTCCACCCGGAGCAAGCCCTTTACAGGGAGGGGCCGCTGCCATCAGCCTCACTGCCCACACCTGGGGCCCCTCCAGCCCCAGCCCACAGCTGGAGGCCATCACCCACCCCCACAGAGCATCATCACCCCTCCCAGCCCCTCACCTGGGGCAAAGGAAGCACAAAAGGCAGCCGGCAGCCAGCAAGTGTTTATTCAGTCACACACAGAACAAGTCCCAGAAGGGAGTGAGTCTGCTCCGGGGCTCAGGGCCCCTAATGCTGCCCCTGGCACACCTTGGCGCTTGTTCCCGGAGCCACGCTCCTCAGTCCAGCCGGGAACAGTCAGTCGGTTCCTGGAGCAACAAGCTGCAGGGCAGAGCTGGAAACTGCCAAACATGAGGAGCAAGATGCAGGACACAAGAAGACAGAAGAAAGGTGGCAGCTAGCTGACTAGTACAGGGGTAGAGAGAAAACAAGAGATGAGCAATGGGGCGGTGAGAGGATGGGGACAGGGAACCCAGCGTGGATATGCAGAAAAAAAAGCAGCAGGGAGAGAAGAAAACAGGCAGCAGAAAGAAGGAGGAGGAGCAGGACAGAAACCAACAAAGAAGGACGAGGAGCAGCATAGAGATGCAGAAAAAAAAAAAGCTGGGATGGGTGGCACAACAGACATGGAGGGGAAAAAAAAAAAGGGGGGGAGCAGGGAGCTAGACCAAGCAAGATGGAAGAAAGACCAAAAAGCTCCAGAGAACAGGGCACAGAGGGAGGAAAAAGCAACAGCGATGGGGAGTCAGGACAGCAAACCATGGGAAGGAACACAAAACAAATCACATCGCTACATGTGACAGGGCAGAGAAGGAAGAATTAGGAAACAGGGACAGAGACACAGAAAAAAAGAGACCTGGAGCCAAAAACTAATCCTGATGCATACAGAAAGAAGGGGGGTGGGGGTGGGGGGGTGTATTCTAAAACAGGGGAAACAGAGACAGAGAGATGGAGAAAAGACAAAAGCAACAGACTACAAGGCATCGAGAGAGGAATTACTGAATAGTAACAGAGCGCCAGCCAGAAACAGGCCACAAAGCAGCAAAGATCACAGGGGGTACGGGGCACAGAGGAAGGAATTCGCAAACCCGGCACAAGGAGCCAGACAGAGAGAGAGCGAGGCAAAAATTAAATGGTGAAAAGAGACAGACCGCAGGGCAGAGGGAGGAATTGATAAACAGGGACAGGGCACCCGACAGAGCATGATGGAGAACAGGGAAAAAAAAAAATAGCAGCAAGCTACAGGGAAGAGGGAGGAATTAAAGAACAGTGACTGGAAGACAGACAGCGACACATGGAGAGAGAGAAGACAAAAGAGCGATGGGCAACAAGATGGATAGGGAGGAAATGAAAAACAGCAGAAGGGAGTCAGCCAGAGAGAAAGACACCGAGGAAAAAGGCCAGACAGTCTATGAGGGACGGAGGTAGGAATGAAAAACGGGGGACAGGGAGCAGGAAAGAGAGAGATGGAGATCGCAGGGAATAGCAGCGGGTGCAGGAAGAAGAAAGGGGCATCAATAGGAACAGGGAGCTGGACAGAGAGGGATGGAGAAAGGCAACAAGAGCGGCAGGGTACAGGGCAGAGAAAGGGAAGACCTACAAGATGGGGACAGGGAGATGCTCCAAGCAAGACGGAAGATACAGGTGAGCAAAAAAAGTTGAGCAGCACCAGAAAGAGAGGAGTCTAGGAGAAAGACAGGGAGGGACCAGGCCACACAAGAGGGATGAGAGGGGCCCAAGAGCTCGGGACTTACTGCAGTTCTCCGCGCTGCCAGGAGAATTTGACAGGTCAGACTCCTCCTTCTGTTTGCCTTCTCCCTTCCTCTTCTACAGCTCCAGGTGCCTGGCTGTCCTCCACTTATGAGAAGATGTGGGTGTCTCACAGCTCTTACGAGATGAGGCCTGCTAGACACAGAACCTCATTCAATCACACACTACGTGCAGGAGTAGGACAGAGGAAAGAGAGAGAAACCGAGAAGTGAGGAGCAGAACGGAAGGATCGAGAGAGAAATGGACTGAGGAGTGATGCAAAAGGTACAGAACAAGCAGTCAGAAGTGCAGACAGAAAAAGAAAAGGGAGCAGCAAGACAAGAGAGAGAAAGTGAGAGAGGAAGGGGGAGCAAGGCAGAAGAAAAGAAAGAAAAGATATAGAGAAGAAGAAAAAAAAAATCACAGCATGGGAAAGAGAAGGGCGGGAAGGGACTGGGACATACAAGGGGGGCGACAGGGCCCCGAGGGCCCGGGACTCACCGCGGCTCTCGCTCCCGGCACTGCCGGGAGAACTGGACAGGTCAGATGCTTCTTTCTCCTTCCTTCCTCCTGCCCCTCCTCTTCTTCTGAAACTCCACTCGCCCGGCTGACCTTCCCCTAAAAGAATACGCGGGTGTCTCTCGGCTCTTACAAGACGTGGCTTCCGACACACGCAGCCTCGCTCGCTCGCTCGCTCCGCGGCCGTTCCGCGCCTGGGTCCGGCCCGCTGCGGACTGTGCAGAGGGCTCCTCGCTCACCCGGAGAGGCAGGCGCTCTCCTCCTGCAGGGCGAGGCGGCTGCTGCCCACATGCCCTTGACGTTCTCCTTCCTTCCCTTTCTCCGGCCCCTCCAGCTCCAGCCGCGGCGGCTCCCGCCCCGCTGCCCACGGCCGGGAAGGCTCGGCTCCGCCCGTCCCTTCTGGCCCCCGAGCCGTGAGAAGCGCCAGGCCGGGCAGAGACACCCCACGCCAGCCCGAGCTGGGCGCAGCCGGCGGCATCCCCGGGGCAGGAACGGACACGCGCGGCCCCAGCGCGGCCTCGGGAGGGGGCACGGAGGCGGCAGGGACCCTTATTGCCGCGGACCGGCCCGGCCGCAGCCCCAACACTCACCTCCGCCGCGCACGCGCACTCCCGGGAGACGCCGCGGCCGCGCATGCGCACCCCCGGGCCGGGGGGCACACCGCGTCTCGGGGAGCCGCGGGCAGCCCGCGGGAAACCGCCACAAAACCGCGTCTCGGGCCGCGCCGGTACCGAGGGCTGTGCCGTGCCGCGCGCGCCCGCCAGCGCCGCAGCTGCGGGGAACCGAGAGCGCAGAAACTGCAGCTCCCGGCGTGCCCCGGGGAGCCAACATGGCCGACCGGAAGCCCCCTGCACGTGACTACGGCTCCCGCCGCGCCGCCCGCGCACCCGGAAGCCCGGCCGAGCGCAGCCCCGCGCGGCTCCGGGCAGCGCCGCCGCCGCCCGGCCCCGACGCGGAGCGGCCTCCGCCCCCGGTCCCGCCGCACCTTTCCCCGCAGCCGCCCGGCCCCGCTCCTGCCTCGGCTCGCACCGGCTCCTCCTCCAGCACCGGCCCCGGACAGGGAGGGGTCGCTGCCTGCAGCCTCCCTGCCCGCCCCTGCGGCTCCTCCGGCCCGGCCCACGCTCCCCCCCCCGGTAACTATAGCGACCAGCACCGTTAATAAACGCCGGAGATGCCCGTCGCTCCTCCGAGCTCGCGCTCTATGGGCCGCCGGTCCTCCGGTCGCGGGGCCGCCGCCGCGCACGCGCACTCCGGGGGCCGCCCGGCGCAGCCGCACGCCGCAGGTCGCCTCTCCCCGCCGGGGGAACCTTCCCCGGCCAGCGGGAGCAGCCGCTGGGCGAGACCGCTCCGGTGCGCGGGCCGACGGGACCAACGCTGCTAAATCTTATAACCCCCCGGAGAGGGAGGAGCTCCGGCACGGCCGCAGCGCAGGGCAGCGCAGTCTCGCCTTGTGACCCAGAACTCAGCGGGGTGACCGAAGTGTCGGTCAGAGCAGCCTCAGGGCTCTTTGGACGGGTGGAAGGGGGAGGAAAGCCTGTGACAACGCGACACGGGAGCGCAGAGTTGTTTTAAGGACGAAACAGCGTAACTTCGGTCCCTGGGAGACCAGTACAGTAACTATTAAAAGCACACGTATTGTTAGATATTTTTCCTAAACTCACATTTATCCAATTTAGTTTTTCAAATCCTGGTGATAGCAGAAATAGTTTTTTAAAAAAAACCCAGATAAATCCAGGAACATTTCTGCCCGCATTCAGCCGCTCTTCTGGAGCGTACGCTAGGAGCTGGAGAACCCGAGCAAGCTGTCTGATTATATTTACGGCAGCTCTGGCCCCGACAGCTCCCCGGTCTGTCCCCTTGCCAGGAACTAGCGCCGCGGCGGCTACAGCTCAGCCCAAAGCCAAACCGACACCGACCTCGGCTCTGGAAAGCGCCACCTCATCTCCCCCCGTTTTGCTGATTAGGGATATCAATTCAACTCAGACACCGGAGTGAAAGGAGCAGGCGTATTTTATTAGAAATAACTAAATAACAGAAGAATATGGAAAACACGCAGTCAGGAAAGACGGAATAGTGCACTCACACAGATAGGAAAATACAGGGTAACGCATCAAATCCTGACTGCCTGAGAGAGAGGGAACAGCGATTAAAAAAGATCCCTCAGCACCTGCACCCGTTGCCATCACCCAGACCCGCAGGCAGCCCCGGTTACAGCGAGGGTTTGCAGAGCCTTTCCCGGCAAGTGGGAAACCCTACGCGGTGCGTCCACCCGTAGGTGAGGCCTCCAAAGTCGCTGTGAGCGGGTCCACCCTTCTATACCCCAAAATCGGCAAGCCAGAAGAGCTGGCACCTTGGTTTGGAGCGGAAATATCTGGTTTCAATCTCACATTAGATTCCCCCGGAGCCTGGCCAGGGCTCAGGGGAGAAGCTAAGGGAGCTCCTCTGCTTACCCAGGCAGACTAGGTGCAAGGGCTCACGTCAGGCCACAGGGCCAGACTACGGTCTCCACGACCCGGTTATTTTATCCCCACACAAAGAAAGATAAATGTACATTCAAGAGAGCTACGTCTTCCACACCTCTTTCACTAACGATGACATACTGAGTGAGCAGCTTCGGCTCAGGGCCTGTTGTTCAGGCTTCAATACTTCCACTTTTTACATCGGAATAGGTGGTTGGTTATCACTTAGTAAAATACCTGTTAGCACAATGGTTAACAGTTACAAAATACACAGGACTCGTCTACAAGTCAACTCTGGCTTGGCCCTATTGTCCAAGCCTTAGCGCTTCACCCCGAGAGTCCCCTTGCAAGCAGCCAGGACCAACACACGCCGCAAACATTCCAGCGGCTGCCAAAGGTTCAAATCCCACGCGCAGCGCCACGTGGCAGGCAGCGGTTAAAGCCGAGTTGGGCAGAAAAGGAGCTAAATGGGGAACACGCAGTTGGAGAAAGCATCTGATTGAGCACCCCCGGCACTGAACAGATGGGAAAAGGGTGGGCACAAACGCCCTTTTGGGGCAGGGAAGAGGAACGTGCTCCTCCAGAGGCTGAGATCCAGCCGCTTCCTTCCCCGTACAGGTGCGGAAAGAGAAGCACTCAGAGCAGGGGAATCCACCTCCAAAACCCTGCTCCCGACTGCTCTTCCCCCGGCATCCCACGCAGCCTCAAAGGGCGCTGCGGGTGGCTGCAGAGCCCTCCCGCTCCCCACGGCTGGTGCAGCCACATCCAAGTACAGAAAGGAGTTTTGAGAAAACTTCAGGAAGTTGGGTCATCGTCAGGTGGAATGGGAGCAGGTTCTAAAACTGGAGAACTACCAAGAGCCGAGTACTTGCTCACGAGGCAAAGAAAACATCCCCAAAGGGGCAGGGACGCTTGAGGCGACCGCAGCCCAGGTGACAGGGAGATCCCCTGCCCAGGAGGGCTTTCTCTCGCCTCTTTGGCGGACCGCTGCCGCTACTCCTCCCGCTCGCTCTTGCCTCGCAGGTCCTTCTGCATGCGGTGGATGTCTCTCCCTTCTTCTCCACGACCAACTGCTGCAAGAGCAGGAGAATGCCATCAGGTCTGAGAGCGACGACGGTCCTGGGTGAGAGCTGGCCACAGCACCACCTGAACACCGGCCGCCCTCACACAGCCCTATACCCCCGCCCCCCCGAAAAAACCTCACAGATCGGCTTTTCTTACCCAATCGGTGCTCCGGTGCTGCCACACGTGGAGTCGCGGCGGGCGCTGGAGCTGGGCTCGGAGTCGGGCACTCTGGGCAAACGGAGCTGGGCATGCAGAGCGGCGGCCACCGAGGCTGCGCCCCTGCTTACAGGGGGCTCGAGCCGCTGCCGGGACTGCAAAGTGCCCGGGACTGCAGGGCACGGGCCAGGCCCCGACTTACAGGGCAGCCCCGGTCCCAAAGGCCCACGAGGCCCCTCCTCTCCGCTACAGGGGCGCCCTGACCCGCACCCCGCTAACAGGGCCGCCGCCCCACACAAGGCGCCAGCCAAGCACTATCGAGAGTGCTGGGCGCTGTCTGCCCTGAAGGCAGGTGAATCGGCAGCAGCGGCCCTTTCCCAAGAGGTTCTGGGGGCTGGGGAAGCAGAACTTCCCGAGGGGGGTTCCTCATCGCTTGGGAGAAGCTGCCGCGTCACTGCGGAGCAGCTGGTTGCAAGGGGCTGGCGGCTGAGGCCCACCCGTGCTGCCTGTCCCCCTAAATCTCCCCCTGCCCTGCCGTACCCCTGTCCCCTCTCCCTCTATGCTTTAAGCCCCCAGGCCGCCGGGCACCACCAGGTGAGAAAATGGGGTCTGAGGCGGCTCAGGCCGGGGCAGGGGGCAGGAGGGAGGAGGGAGGGCCGGGGGCCAGAGCACGCTGAGGGAAGGTCCCTCAGGCGGCCGGCTTCCCCGTCGTCCAGGCAGAGGAGCTGGCGCCCGACCGCGCCGTCCTTCCAGGCACCAGCTCCCGGGGAAGGAAGAAGGAAGAGGCATCCGTGGCCTGCGGAAGAAACTACGAGGCGAGGGCAAGCGAGAGGAGGAGCGGCACGCTGAAACCGGGGAAAGAGAAAGGGGCTGCGGGCAAAGGGCCCTCCCTGTCACCACGGCTGCTGTGGGACAAGAGCGTCCTGGGCGCTTTTGGGAGGGTCTCGAGGACTCTGGGGCAGGTACTTGGCTCAGGGCCGTTCCCTGCGTTTCTAGAGGCTACCGCGGTTCTCGGTGAAGGGGACACAACTGCCGAGCGTTTGCCCTCGAAGGCCGGGGGCCGCAGACGCCCGCTCGCTACCCGCTCCTCCTGCCGAGGGCGGGGGACGGGCACAACCCCGCTTACAGGGCCGTCGGGTCAGAGGGCTCCACGGCTCGTGGCACTCGCCCCGAGTACGGGGCCGGCACGCTGGCAGGTCGCCAGCAGGACAGGCAGCCACCCAGGCCCAGAGAGCGGGAGGGTCACGCGTCGGCCGTGCTACGACCGCGCGGCTTGGCTCTGTCCTTGGAAAGGAGGGGCCAGCCGGGACTCGCCCTCCGCTCGCGGGCTCAGCGGGGACCGACCCCCTGTTGCTGCACAGAGCCCCTCTTTCCCTCCCGGGAAGTTTAAGCTAAGTACGCTGCAGCGATTTCAACAGGGGCCTAAACAAGAAGCTCCTTCACTCGCTCACTCGCACCGACGCGGACACAGGCAGGCACACGGACACGGACAGGGGGAAAGAAAACTTCCCAGGAGAGAGAGCGAGCTCTGTGCAGCCAATGTCTGGGGAGCCGTCCCCTCCCGCGAGCAAGAGAGCAGAGCCTCGGACCTGACCCCCCGGACGCACGGAGCCCAGAGGGACTCAACGTGCCACGGGCCTTCGCGGGGGACCAAGGGACAAGTGCCGCGACGCGCCCCGACTCCAGGGGGTCACGCTGGCCAGGCCGCCAGCAGGCGGAAAGCCGCCAGGGCCGGGGAAACAGCCCTCCCCTGCCTACAGGGCGGGCTTGGGGGCCAGAGAGCCCCATTTGCCCCTCGGTGCGGGGACGGTGCCGCTCTCTCCTTACAGGGTCGCCCCTCTCTCCGGGCAGCCAAACCGTCGGGGCAAGGGGGCAAAAGGCCAGAGACCCGAGCCCTGCTTACAGGGAGGTCACCTGGCGCAGCGCCAGCCAGGACACCAAAGGTGCCGGCAACGGTGCCGTGGGGAGGCCCCTTTGCCCTGAGCTCCCGCCTCTCCCCCCAGCCCTCTCTTCAGCCCGCCGCTCCTCCTCTCCCTCGCTCTGGCCTCGCAGCTCCTTCACGATGCCTTGTCTTGCTTCTCGAGGAGCTGGTGCTCGGAAGGAAGGCGCAGCCAGGCGCCAGCTCCCCCACCCGGAGGACAGAGCAGAGGCCCCGGCCCCGCTGCCAGGCCCCCCCCGCGCCCAAGTTACAGGCCGGCCGGCCTGGCTGCGGCTCCCCACCACGGCGCGCTTCAGGAGCTCCGCTTCCCGCCCCGGCCGCAGAGACGGCGCTGCTCACCCCCCTTAGAGGGTTGCCACCTGCCCGGCAGCCTGACCACGGGGTGACGTGGCAAAAGGCCGGCAAAAACCCAAAGACCCGAGCCCTGCTTACAGGGGGGTCACCCGGCACAAAGCCGGCCAGGGCACTGAAGGTCCTGGCGACACGCTGGTGCGACCACAGCCCCGGTGACAGGGAGGTCCCTTTGCCCAGAGCGCCCTTCTCCTGCCTCCTCTTGCTGCCCAGACTTCCTCCGCTCTTGGCCTGCAGCGGTACAGGACGGAGACCTCCACGCCGCTCCGCCGCCTGCTGCAAGGGCAGGAGGATGCCGTCAGGTCCGAGAGCGATGCTGGTCCCCGGCGAGAGCTGGCCACAGCACCACCCGAACCCCGGCCGCCCTCCCACCACCCACCCCGCGAAAAAACCTCGCAGATCGGCTTTCCTCACCCAGTCGGTGCTCCAGTGCTTCGTGCAGGGACCGTGACAGGCTCTCATCTGCAATGGGCTCCTGGCAGCGTCCGGCGGCTCCTGGCAGCGTCCGTCAGGGCCTGGACCCTCCTCAGCCCCTGAGGTGATGGCGGTCCCTCCTCATGCAGCTCCAGTCCCCCCCCACGCGCCCTGACGCAGGTCTGCTGCCCCTCCTAGGCGACGGCACTGGCCCCCCACCCTGCAGCAGCTTTGATCCCCCGCCAAGGTGGCTCCAATCCCTCGGCCCCGAGTCGATCCGGTTCTTGCTGAGGCAGCGCCGACTTGCGCTCCCCTTTCCCTCAGGCGGCCGCTCCGCCCCTCACAGCGGCGCTTTGCCCAGAGCGCGCTTCTCTTTCTTCCGCTTGCTGCCCAGACTTCCTCCGCTGCTCCTCCCGCTAACCCTTGCCTTGCACGGCCTTCCGCATGCGGTGGATGTCTCTCCCTTCTCCACCACCAAGTGCTGCAAGAGCAGGAGGGTGCCGCCAGGCCTGAGAGGGACGACGGTCCCCGGCGAGAGCCTGACACGGCACCACCCGAACCCTGGCCGCCCTCCCACACCACTATTCCTCTATACCCCCCCCCAAAAAAAACCCCTCACAGATCGGCTTTTCTTACCCAATCGGTGCTCCGGTGCTGCCACACGTGGAGTCGCGGCCGGCGCTGGAGCTGGGCTCGGAGTCGGGCACTCTGGGCAAATGGAGCTGGGCATGCAAAGCGGCGGCCACCGAGGCTGCGCCCCTGCTTACAGGGGGCTCGAGCCGCTGCCGGGACTGCAAAGTGCCCGGGACTGCAGGGCACGGGCCAGGCCCCGACTTACAGGGCAGCCCCGGTCCCAAAGGCCCACGAGGCCCCTCCTCTCCGCTACAGGGGCGCCCTGACCCGCACCCCGCTAACAGGGCCGCCGCCCCACACAAGGCGCCAGCCAAGCACTATCGAGAGTGCTGGGCGCTGTCTGCCCTGAAGGCAGGTGAATCGGCAGCAGCGGCCCTTTCCCAAGAGGTTCTGGGGGCTGGGGAAGCAGAACTTCCCGAGGGGGGTTTCTCATCGCTTGGGAGAAGCTGCCGCATCACTGCGGAGCAGCTGGTTGCAAGGGGCTGGCGGCTGAGGCCCACCCGTGCTGCCTGTCCCCCTAAATCTCCCCCTGCCCTGCCGTACCCCTGTCCCCTCTCCCTCTATGCTTTAAGCCCCCAGGCCGCCGGGCACCACCAGGTGAGAAAATGGGGTCTGAGGCGGCTCAGGCCGGGGCAGGAGGGAGGAGGGAGGAAGGAGGGCCGGGGGCCAGAGCACGCTGAGGGAAGGTCCCTCAGGCGGCCGGCTTCCCCGTCGTCCAGGCAGAGGAGCTGGCGCCCGACCGCGCCGTCCTTCCAGGCACCAGCTCCCGGAGAAGACAGAAGGAAGAGGCATCCGTGGCCTGCGGAAGAAACTACGAGGCGAGGGCAAGCGAGAGGAGGAGCGGCACGCTGAAACCGGGGAAAGAGAAAGGGGCTGCGGGCAAAGGGCCCTCCCTGTCACCACGGCTGCTGTGGGACAAGAGCGTCCTGGGCAGCTCTGGGAGGGTCTCGAGGGCTCTGGGGCAGGTACTTGGCTCAGGGCCGTTCCCTGCGTTTCTAGAGGCTACCGCGGTTCTCGGTGAAGGGGACACAACTGCCGAGCGTTTGCCCTCGAAGGCCGGGGGCCGCAGACGCCCGCTCGCTACCCGCTCCTCCTGCCGAGGGCGGGGGACGGGCACAACCCCGCTTACAGGGCCGTCGGGTCAGAGGGCTCCACGGCTCGTGGCACTCGCCCCGAGTACGGGGCCGGCACGCTGGCAGGTCGCCAGCAGGACAGGCAGCCACCCAGGCCCAGAGAGCGGGAGGGTCACGCGTCGGCCGTGCTACGACCGCGCGGCTTGGCTCTGTCCTTGGAAAGGAGGGGCCAGCCGGGACTCGCCCTCCGCTCGCGGGCTCAGCGGGGACTGACCCCCTGTTGCTGCACAGAGCCCCTCTTTCCCTCCCGGGAAGTTTAAGCTAAGTACGCTGCAGCGATTTCAACAGGGGCCTAAACAAGAAGCTCCTTCACTCGCTCACTCGCACCGACGCGGACACAGGCAGGCACACGGACACGGACAGGGGGAAAGAAAACTTCCCAGGAGAGAGAGCGAGCTCTGTGCAGCCAATGTCTGGGGAGCCGTCCCCTCCCGCGAGCAAGAGAGCAGAGCCTCGGACCTGACCCCCCGGACGCACGGAGCCCAGAGGGACTCAACGTGCCACGGGCCTTCGCGGGGGACCAAGGGACAAGTGCCGCGACGCGCCCCGACTCCAGGGGGTCACGCTGGCCAGGCCGCCAGCAGGCGGAAAGCCACCAGGGCCGGGGAAACAGCCCTCCCCTGCCTACAGGGCGGGCTTGGGGGCCAGAGAGCCCCATTTGCCCCTCGGTGCGGGGACGGTGCCGCTCTCTCCTTACAGGGTCGCCCCTCTCTCCGGGCAGCCAAACCGTCGGGGCAAGGGGGCAAAAGGCCAGAGACCCGAGCCCTGCTTACAGGGAGGTCACCTGGCGCAGCGCCAGCCAGGACACCAAAGGTGCCGGCAACGGTGCCGTGGGGAGGCCCCTTTGCCCTGAGCTCCCGCCTCTCCCCCCAGCCCTCTCTTCAGCCCGCCGCTCCTCCTCTCCCTCGCTCTGGCCTCGCAGCTCCTTCACGATGCCTTGTCTTGCTTCTCGAGGAGCTGGTGCTCGGAAGGAAGGCGCAGCCAGGCGCCAGCTCCCCCACCCGGAGGACAGAGCAGAGGCCCCGGCCCTGCTGCCAGGCCCCCCCCGCACCCAAGTTACAGGCCGGCCGGCCTGGCTGCGGCTCACCACCACAGCGTGCTTCAGGAGCTCCGCTTCCCGCCCCGGCCGCAGAGACGGCGCCGCTCACCCCCCTTGAAGGGTTGCCACCTGCCCGGCAGCCTGACCACGGGGTGACGTGGCAAAAGGCCGGCAAAAACCCAAAGACCCGAGCCCTGCTTACAGGGGGGTCACCCGGCACAAAGCTGGTCAGGGCACCAAACGTCCTGGCGACACGCTGGTGCGACCACAGCCCCGGTGACAGGGAGGTCCCTTTGCCCAGAGCGCCCTTCTCCTTCCTCCTCTTGCTGCCCAGACTTCCTCCGCGCCTCGTCCCACTCCCTCTTGGCCTGCAGCGGTACAGGACGGAGACCTCCACGCTGCTCCGCCGCCTGCTGCAAGGGCAGGAGGATGCCGTCAGGTCCGAGAGCGATGCTGGTCCCCGGCGAGAGCTGGCCACAGCACCACCCGAACCCCGGCCGCCCTCCCACCACCACCACCATCCCCCCTCCTTGTGAAAAAAACTCACAGATTGGCTTTCCTCACCCAGTCCATGCTCCAGCACTTCCTGCAGGGATGTCTACGATGGGCGCTTTTCTCCTCCGGGCTCCTGGCCGGGTTCAGCGAGGCTTGGACCCTCCACCGCCCCTGAGGCGATGGCCGTCCCTCCTCAGGCAGCTCCAGTCCCCTCTCACCGGTCCTGAGGAAGCTCCGCTCCCCCACCCCCCGCCGTTGACGACACTCCCCCCCCCAGGTGATGACACCACCCCACTTCCCCCCACCAGGCGACGACACTGCTCCCCCCCCCCACACAGACACAGAGGCGACGACACTGCTCCCCCCCCTCCCCCGCGCCGAGGCGACGACACTGCTCCCCCCCCTCCCCCGCCGAGGCGACGACACTGCTCCCCCCCCCTCCCCCGCCGAGGCGACGACACTGCTCCACCCCCCTCCCCCGCCGAGGCGACGACACTGCTCACCCCCCCTCCCCCGCCGAGGCGACGACACTGCTCACCCCCCCTCCCCCGCCGAGGCGACGACACTGCTCCCCCCCCCCCCCCCGCCGAGGCGACGACACCGACCCCCTCTCCAAGGCGGCTCCCGTCCCGTCCCCCCCCCTGTTCCCAAGTCGATCCGGTACTTCCCCAGGCAGGTTCGACTCCTGCTCGCCCCTTCCCCGGGCAGGTCCCCCTCAGGCGACCGCTCCGCCCCTCACAGCGGCGCTTTGTTCAGAGCGCCCTTCTCTTTCCTCTTGCTGCCCAGACTTCCTCCGCTGCTCCTCCCGCTCGCTCTTGCCTCGCAGGTCCTTCCACACGCAGTGGACATCTCTCCCTTCTCCGCCATCAGCTGCTGCAAGGGCAGTAGTGTGCCGTCAGGTCTGAGAAGGACGCCTGTCCCCGGCGAGAAGTGCCCACAGCACCACCCGAACCCCGGCCGCCCTCCAACCCCCCCTTCCCCCCCGAAAAAAAACTCACAGATCCGCTTTTCTCACCAGAGCCGGTGCTCCAGCACTTCCTGCAGGGACGACCGCGCCGGGCACTCGTCTGCTCCAGGCACCTTGCTGCGCCTGGCGGGTCCAGGACTCTCCTGAGCCCCTCAGACAATGGCGCTCGCCCCCCCACAGGCGACTCGGGTCCACCCCCGCCCGCCCCGAGCCGAGCCGAGCCGATGAGGTCGCCGCCGAGGCGGCGCCGACCGCCGAGCAGCCTTTTCCGGGGGCGCCGCTCCCGCTCCTCTCAGGCGGCCGCGCGGCGCCTCACTGCTGCGCGCGCCGTTCCCGCCCTTCGCCTCAGGCGAAAGCTCCGCCCCTCACGTCGCGCGCGCCGTTCCCGCCCTTCGCCTCAGGCGAAAGCTCCGCCCCTCACGTCACGCGCGGCGTTCCCGCCCGCCGAAAGCGTCGGGGGCGTGCCGAAAGCGTCGGGGGCGTGCCGAAAGCGTCGGGGGCGTGCCGAAAGCGTCGGGGGCGTGCCGAAAGCGTCGGGGGCGTGCCGAAAGCGTCGGGGGCGTGCCGAAAGCGTCGGGGGCGTGCCGAAAGCGTCGGGGGCGTGCCGAAAGCGTCGGGGGCGTGCCGAAAGCGTCGGGGGCGTGCCGAAAGCGTCGGGGGCGTGCCGAAAGCGTCGGGGGCGTGCCGAAAGCGTCGGGGGCGTGCCGAAAGCGTCGGGGGCGTGCCGAAAGCGTCGGGGGCGTGCCGAAAGCGTCGGGGGCGTGCCGAAAGCGTCGGGGGCGTGCCGAAAGCGTCGGGGGCGTGCCGAAAGCGTCGGGGGCGTGCCGAAAGCGTCGGGGGCGTGCCGAAAGCGCCGGGGGCGTGCCGAAAGCGCCGGGGGCGTGCCGAAAGCGCCGGGGGCGTGCCGAAAGCGCCGGGGGCGTGCCGAAAGCGCCGGGGGCGTGCCGAAAGCGCCGGGGGCGTGCCGAAAGCGCCGGGGGCGTGCCGAAAGCGCCGGGGGCGTGCCGAAAGCGCCGGGGGCGTGCCGAAAGCGCCGGGGGCGTGCCGAAAGCGCCGGGGGCGTGCCGAAAGCGCCGGGGGCGTGCCGAAAGCGCCGGGGGCGTGCCGAAAGCGCCGGGGGCGTGCCGAAAGCGCCGGGGGCGTGCCGAAAGCGCCGGGGGCGTGCCGAAAGCGCCGGGGGCGTGCCGAAAGCGCCGGGGGCGTGCCGAAAGCGCCGGGGGCGTGCCGAAAGCGCCGGGGGCGTGCCGAAAGCGCCGGGGGCGTGCCGAAAGCGCCGGGGGCGTGCCGAAAGCGCCGGGGGCGTGCCGAAAGCGCCGGGGGCGTGCCGAAAGCGCCGGGGGCGTGCCGAAAGCGCCGGGGGCGTGCCGAAAGCGCCGGGGGCGTGCCGAAAGCCGAGATACAGGAGCAGGGGCGGCCTGAGCTCGGGCACAGCGTAGAGGCGGGATTACCAGGAGGGAGGGAAATGGGCAGGCAGGCACATGGAGCGGCAGACAGGCTCGCAGAGGATAACAATGCCTGGGAACAGGCCAGAGAAAGCTGTGGGCAAAAAGAGACCCCAAAGCCGATCTGAAACAAGAACTGAACAAGGAAAATAACAGCGCTAGGTTACAGGAGAGAAAGGGAGGATGAAACAAAGGGAGGAGAGAGAGCAGGACCAAGCATCTGGAAGAAAGAAAAAGGGAGAGCTAGAAGAAGACACAAGAGGGAGTGGGAGCAGGAACGAACGAGAGCAGAAGTACAGGGAAGAAAAAACCAACAAAAATCATAGCAGCATGGGATAGAGAGGGGGCCAGGGGACAGCCCAAAACGTCCAAGAGGGGCAACAGGGCCCGAGGGTCCGCGACTCACCGCAGCTGTCGCTCTCAGCGCTGCCAGGAAAAATTTGCCAATTCAGACCCTTCTTTCTCCTTCTCTCCTCCCTTCCTTTTCTGGAGCTGCAGTCGCTCAGCTGCCCTCCACCTCAAAGAACACGCGGGTGTCTCTCGGCTCTTACAAAACGCAGCTTCCTGCACGTGTGGCCTCGCTCGCACGCTGCGCGGCCGTACCGCGCTCTGGGTGACGCGCACGGACCCTGATCGCACGCTGGCGGTCCGGCCCGCTGCGGACTGTACAGAGGGCTCCTGCCTCGCCCAGAGAGGCAGGCTCTCTCTTCCTGCAGTGGAAGGCAGCTGCTGCCCACATGCCCTTGATTTTCTTCTTTCCCTTTCTCAGGCCTCTCCAGCTTCAGCTGTGACAGCTCCTGTCCACAGCCAGAAAACGTCCCAGGGGCCTGTCCCTTCTCACCTCTCTGCTGCGAGGAGCACAAGGGCAGGCAGAGAACCCCACACAGTTCTGAAGTGGGTCCAGTCGACAGCATCCCCAGGGAAGGAACAGGCAAGCGTGGCCCCGGTGAGGCCTCTGGGAGAAGGTGAAGCGACTGCCGTTATTACCGTAGATCGCCCCTGGCCGGAGCCCCCCTTCCACAGGGGCTCCTGCGGAGGCGCCAAGGGCCGGCTTGCCGCCATCCCCGCGGGGCTCGGGGGTGACCTGGGGCTAGGGGACGGGCTTCAGGGTGAGGTGCGAGACCTGGGGCCAGGACACGGTGCGGGCGAGGCCAGTGCCAGCTCAAGGGGAGCTCTGGCAAGCTGGGGAGGCACCCGGCACCAACCCCCGGGGGACACCCATCTTCTTCCCCTCTGCCTTTGTCCCAGCCCTCGGGTAACTCCCTGGGGCTCCCCCGGCCCGGATCACCTCCAGCAGAGCGGAGGCCTGACACAGCAGGCGGTGTGAAGCTTCCTGCCCTACCGCTGCCGTGTGGCCAGCGGGCAGGAGGGGCCCCCACACCTGCCAAAGGGGCGGGCTGGCCTCACCGGCGGCCTCGGCCCTCGCCCGCCACCAGGAATCACGCCCAGCAAGCCTCACGCTGCGGCAGCAGGAAGGCGGCTCTGGCGGTGCCGCACACCTGTGCGGGGCCGGCGCTGCAGTCCTGCCCTTCGCGCACCGAGCGCCCGCCGGCAGCGTGACGTGGGGCGGCGGCGGCATTTCCTTACCAGGAGGGGGCACCGAGCGTGGCCGCACCCCCCCACGAGCATCGGAGCATCGCACTGACGTTGCTGGCGGGTGGCAGCGTGGGGCACGGGGCCACCTCTGTGTCGCCCACCGACAGCACCGTGTGGCGTTTGACAGGCAGCGGCGGTGAGCGCGGGCGAGCGCCACCCCCCGCGCGAGCGGCGGCCGAGCGGCACGTCACTGCGCACACGCTCTCGAGGAACGGGCACGACGCTTGGTGGGGAGCAGCTGGAAGCCCCCGGGAATCCACGTGAAAGCGGCAACAAAACTATCCCTCGTGCTGCGCCACAGGGGCCGCGGCGGTAGCGAGGACTGCGCCGCGCTACGGGCGCCCACGAGCGGTGCGGCTGCCTGGCAGCCGAGTCTGCAGAACCTACAGCTCCTGGCACGCGCTGGCCAACGCGGCACGGCCGCCTGCACGCCAAGCGCTGTAAGACCCCGCATCCCAGCGTGACCCAGGGAACCAACGCGGCTGGCCAGAAACCCCACACGCCAGGACTACAGCTCCCGCTGGGTTGCGAGAGGCGGTTTTCTCTGCTTTCTGACCCTGCAGCAACACCGTTGCTCACCCCTCCGAACCCCCACCAATGCACCCAGAAGCCTCACCACCGGCTCGGGGCAGCCCCTGCCACCACCTCCAACACTGCCACCCTGCAGGCACCGCCATCCTCCCCAGGAGCTGCCAGCTGATGGCACGGCTCCACTCACCTTCTCCCTCGGTGCAGCCAGGGCCCAGCAATGCTCAGCGACTGCTCTGCTCCTCCCTTGGTTGACACCGACCCCTCCGACGGCTGCCTTGCTCTTAACAGCAGCACCCGCCCCTCCACCCGGAGCAAGCCCTTTACAGGGAGGGGCCGCTGCCATCAGCCTCACTGCCCACACCTGGGGCCCCTCCAGCCCCAGCCCACAGCTGGAGGCCATCACCCACCCCCACAGAGCATCATCACCCCTCCCAGCCCCTCACCTGGGGCAAAGGAAGCACAAAAGGCAGCCGGCAGCCAGCAAGTGTTTATTCAGTCACACACAGAACAAGTCCCAGAAGGGAGTGAGTCTGCTCCGGGGCTCAGGGCCCCTAATGCTGCCCCTGGCACACCTTGGCGCTTGTTCCCGGAGCCACGCTCCTCAGTCCAGCCGGGAACAGTCAGTCGGTTCCTGGAGCAACAAGCTGCAGGGCAGAGCTGGAAACTGCCAAACATGAGGAGCAAGATGCAGGACACAAGAAGACAGAAGAAAGGTGGCAGCTAGCTGACTAGTACAGGGGTAGAGAGAAAACAAGAGATGAGCAATGGGGCGGTGAGAGGATGGGGACAGGGAACCCAGCGTGGATATGCAGAAAAAAAAGCAGCAGGGAGAGAAGAAAACAGGCAGCAGAAAGAAGGAGGAGGAGCAGGACAGAAACCAACAAAGAAGGACGAGGAGCAGCATAGAGATGCAGAAAAAAAAAAAGCTGGGATGGGTGGCACAACAGACATGGAGGGGAAAAAAAAAAAGGGGGGGAGCAGGGAGCTAGACCAAGCAAGATGGAAGAAAGACCAAAAAGCTCCAGAGAACAGGGCACAGAGGGAGGAAAAAGCAACAGCGATGGGGAGTCAGGACAGCAAACCATGGGAAGGAACACAAAACAAATCACATCGCTACATGTGACAGGGCAGAGAAGGAAGAATTAGGAAACAGGGACAGAGACACAGAAAAAAAGAGACCTGGAGCCAAAAACTAATCCTGATGCATACAGAAAGAAGGGGGGTGGGGGTGGGGGGGTGTATTCTAAAACAGGGGAAACAGAGACAGAGAGATGGAGAAAAGACAAAAGCAACAGACTACAAGGCATCGAGAGAGGAATTACTGAATAGTAACAGAGCGCCAGCCAGAAACAGGCCACAAAGCAGCAAAGATCACAGGGGGTACGGGGCACAGAGGAAGGAATTCGCAAACCCGGCACAAGGAGCCAGACAGAGAGAGAGCGAGGCAAAAATTAAATGGTGAAAAGAGACAGACCGCAGGGCAGAGGGAGGAATTGATAAACAGGGACAGGGCACCCGACAGAGCATGATGGAGAACAGGGAAAAAAAAAAATAGCAGCAAGCTACAGGGAAGAGGGAGGAATTAAAGAACAGTGACTGGAAGACAGACAGCGACACATGGAGAGAGAGAAGACAAAAGAGCGATGGGCAACAAGATGGATAGGGAGGAAATGAAAAACAGCAGAAGGGAGTCAGCCAGAGAGAAAGACACCGAGGAAAAAGGCCAGACAGTCTATGAGGGACGGAGGTAGGAATGAAAAACGGGGGACAGGGAGCAGGAAAGAGAGAGATGGAGATCGCAGGGAATAGCAGCGGGTGCAGGAAGAAGAAAGGGGCATCAATAGGAACAGGGAGCTGGACAGAGAGGGATGGAGAAAGGCAACAAGAGCGGCAGGGTACAGGGCAGAGAAAGGGAAGACCTACAAGATGGGGACAGGGAGATGCTCCAAGCAAGACGGAAGATACAGGTGAGCAAAAAAAGTTGAGCAGCACCAGAAAGAGAGGAGTCTAGGAGAAAGACAGGGAGGGACCAGGCCACACAAGAGGGATGAGAGGGGCCCAAGAGCTCGGGACTTACTGCAGTTCTCCGCGCTGCCAGGAGAATTTGACAGGTCAGACTCCTCCTTCTGTTTGCCTTCTCCCTTCCTCTTCTACAGCTCCAGGTGCCTGGCTGTCCTCCACTTATGAGAAGATGTGGGTGTCTCACAGCTCTTACGAGATGAGGCCTGCTAGACACAGAACCTCATTCAATCACACACTACGTGCAGGAGTAGGACAGAGGAAAGAGAGAGAAACCGAGAAGTGAGGAGCAGAACGGAAGGATCGAGAGAGAAATGGACTGAGGAGTGATGCAAAAGGTACAGAACAAGCAGTCAGAAGTGCAGACAGAAAAAGAAAAGGGAGCAGCAAGACAAGAGAGAGAAAGTGAGAGAGGAAGGGGGAGCAAGGCAGAAGAAAAGAAAGAAAAGATATAGAGAAGAAGAAAAAAAAAATCACAGCATGGGAAAGAGAAGGGCGGGAAGGGACTGGGACATACAAGGGGGGCGACAGGGCCCCGAGGGCCCGGGACTCACCGCGGCTCTCGCTCCCGGCACTGCCGGGAGAACTGGACAGGTCAGATGCTTCTTTCTCCTTCCTTCCTCCTGCCCCTCCTCTTCTTCTGAAACTCCACTCGCCCGGCTGACCTTCCCCTAAAAGAATACGCGGGTGTCTCTCGGCTCTTACAAGACGTGGCTTCCGACACACGCAGCCTCGCTCGCTCGCTCGCTCCGCGGCCGTTCCGCGCCTGGGTCCGGCCCGCTGCGGACTGTGCAGAGGGCTCCTCGCTCACCCGGAGAGGCAGGCGCTCTCCTCCTGCAGGGCGAGGCGGCTGCTGCCCACATGCCCTTGACGTTCTCCTTCCTTCCCTTTCTCCGGCCCCTCCAGCTCCAGCCGCGGCGGCTCCCGCCCCGCTGCCCACGGCCGGGAAGGCTCGGCTCCGCCCGTCCCTTCTGGCCCCCGAGCCGTGAGAAGCGCCAGGCCGGGCAGAGACACCCCACGCCAGCCCGAGCTGGGCGCAGCCGGCGGCATCCCCGGGGCAGGAACGGACACGCGCGGCCCCAGCGCGGCCTCGGGAGGGGGCACGGAGGCGGCAGGGACCCTTATTGCCGCGGACCGGCCCGGCCGCAGCCCCAACACTCACCTCCGCCGCGCACGCGCACTCCCGGGAGACGCCGCGGCCGCGCATGCGCACCCCCGGGCCGGGGGGCACACCGCGTCTCGGGGAGCCGCGGGCAGCCCGCGGGAAACCGCCACAAAACCGCGTCTCGGGCCGCGCCGGTACCGAGGGCTGTGCCGTGCCGCGCGCGCCCGCCAGCGCCGCAGCTGCGGGGAACCGAGAGCGCAGAAACTGCAGCTCCCGGCGTGCCCCGGGGAGCCAACATGGCCGACCGGAAGCCCCCTGCACGTGACTACGGCTCCCGCCGCGCCGCCCGCGCACCCGGAAGCCCGGCCGAGCGCAGCCCCGCGCGGCTCCGGGCAGCGCCGCCGCCGCCCGGCCCCGACGCGGAGCGGCCTCCGCCCCCGGTCCCGCCGCACCTTTCCCCGCAGCCGCCCGGCCCCGCTCCTGCCTCGGCTCGCACCGGCTCCTCCTCCAGCACCGGCCCCGGACAGGGAGGGGTCGCTGCCTGCAGCCTCCCTGCCCGCCCCTGCGGCTCCTCCGGCCCGGCCCACGCTCCCCCCCCCGGTAACTATAGCGACCAGCACCGTTAATAAACGCCGGAGATGCCCGTCGCTCCTCCGAGCTCGCGCTCTATGGGCCGCCGGTCCTCCGGTCGCGGGGCCGCCGCCGCGCACGCGCACTCCGGGGGCCGCCCGGCGCAGCCGCACGCCGCAGGTCGCCTCTCCCCGCCGGGGGAACCTTCCCCGGCCAGCGGGAGCAGCCGCTGGGCGAGACCGCTCCGGTGCGCGGGCCGACGGGACCAACGCTGCTAAATCTTATAACCCCCCGGAGAGGGAGGAGCTCCGGCACGGCCGCAGCGCAGGGCAGCGCAGTCTCGCCTTGTGACCCAGAACTCAGCGGGGTGACCGAAGTGTCGGTCAGAGCAGCCTCAGGGCTCTTTGGACGGGTGGAAGGGGGAGGAAAGCCTGTGACAACGCGACACGGGAGCGCAGAGTTGTTTTAAGGACGAAACAGCGTAACTTCGGTCCCTGGGAGACCAGTACAGTAACTATTAAAAGCACACGTATTGTTAGATATTTTTCCTAAACTCACATTTATCCAATTTAGTTTTTCAAATCCTGGTGATAGCAGAAATAGTTTTTTAAAAAAAACCCAGATAAATCCAGGAACATTTCTGCCCGCATTCAGCCGCTCTTCTGGAGCGTACGCTAGGAGCTGGAGAACCCGAGCAAGCTGTCTGATTATATTTACGGCAGCTCTGGCCCCGACAGCTCCCCGGTCTGTCCCCTTGCCAGGAACTAGCGCCGCGGCGGCTACAGCTCAGCCCAAAGCCAAACCGACACCGACCTCGGCTCTGGAAAGCGCCACCTCATCTCCCCCCGTTTTGCTGATTAGGGATATCAATTCAACTCAGACACCGGAGTGAAAGGAGCAGGCGTATTTTATTAGAAATAACTAAATAACAGAAGAATATGGAAAACACGCAGTCAGGAAAGACGGAATAGTGCACTCACACAGATAGGAAAATACAGGGTAACGCATCAAATCCTGACTGCCTGAGAGAGAGGGAACAGCGATTAAAAAAGATCCCTCAGCACCTGCACCCGTTGCCATCACCCAGACCCGCAGGCAGCCCCGGTTACAGCGAGGGTTTGCAGAGCCTTTCCCGGCAAGTGGGAAACCCTACGCGGTGCGTCCACCCGTAGGTGAGGCCTCCAAAGTCGCTGTGAGCGGGTCCACCCTTCTATACCCCAAAATCGGCAAGCCAGAAGAGCTGGCACCTTGGTTTGGAGCGGAAATATCTGGTTTCAATCTCACATTAGATTCCCCCGGAGCCTGGCCAGGGCTCAGGGGAGAAGCTAAGGGAGCTCCTCTGCTTACCCAGGCAGACTAGGTGCAAGGGCTCACGTCAGGCCACAGGGCCAGACTACGGTCTCCACGACCCGGTTATTTTATCCCCACACAAAGAAAGATAAATGTACATTCAAGAGAGCTACGTCTTCCACACCTCTTTCACTAACGATGACATACTGAGTGAGCAGCTTCGGCTCAGGGCCTGTTGTTCAGGCTTCAATACTTCCACTTTTTACATCGGAATAGGTGGTTGGTTATCACTTAGTAAAATACCTGTTAGCACAATGGTTAACAGTTACAAAATACACAGGACTCGTCTACAAGTCAACTCTGGCTTGGCCCTATTGTCCAAGCCTTAGCGCTTCACCCCGAGAGTCCCCTTGCAAGCAGCCAGGACCAACACACGCCGCAAACATTCCAGCGGCTGCCAAAGGTTCAAATCCCACGCGCAGCGCCACGTGGCAGGCAGCGGTTAAAGCCGAGTTGGGCAGAAAAGGAGCTAAATGGGGAACACGCAGTTGGAGAAAGCATCTGATTGAGCACCCCCGGCACTGAACAGATGGGAAAAGGGTGGGCACAAACGCCCTTTTGGGGCAGGGAAGAGGAACGTGCTCCTCCAGAGGCTGAGATCCAGCCGCTTCCTTCCCCGTACAGGTGCGGAAAGAGAAGCACTCAGAGCAGGGGAATCCACCTCCAAAACCCTGCTCCCGACTGCTCTTCCCCCGGCATCCCACGCAGCCTCAAAGGGCGCTGCGGGTGGCTGCAGAGCCCTCCCGCTCCCCACGGCTGGTGCAGCCACATCCAAGTACAGAAAGGAGTTTTGAGAAAACTTCAGGAAGTTGGGTCATCGTCAGGTGGAATGGGAGCAGGTTCTAAAACTGGAGAACTACCAAGAGCCGAGTACTTGCTCACGAGGCAAAGAAAACATCCCCAAAGGGGCAGGGACGCTTGAGGCGACCGCAGCCCAGGTGACAGGGAGATCCCCTGCCCAGGAGGGCTTTCTCTCGCCTCTTTGGCGGACCGCTGCCGCTACTCCTCCCGCTCGCTCTTGCCTCGCAGGTCCTTCTGCATGCGGTGGATGTCTCTCCCTTCTTCTCCACGACCAACTGCTGCAAGAGCAGGAGAATGCCATCAGGTCTGAGAGCGACGACGGTCCTGGGTGAGAGCTGGCCACAGCACCACCTGAACACCGGCCGCCCTCACACAGCCCTATACCCCCGCCCCCCCGAAAAAACCTCACAGATCGGCTTTTCTTACCCAATCGGTGCTCCGGTGCTGCCACACGTGGAGTCGCGGCGGGCGCTGGAGCTGGGCTCGGAGTCGGGCACTCTGGGCAAACGGAGCTGGGCATGCAGAGCGGCGGCCACCGAGGCTGCGCCCCTGCTTACAGGGGGCTCGAGCCGCTGCCGGGACTGCAAAGTGCCCGGGACTGCAGGGCACGGGCCAGGCCCCGACTTACAGGGCAGCCCCGGTCCCAAAGGCCCACGAGGCCCCTCCTCTCCGCTACAGGGGCGCCCTGACCCGCACCCCGCTAACAGGGCCGCCGCCCCACACAAGGCGCCAGCCAAGCACTATCGAGAGTGCTGGGCGCTGTCTGCCCTGAAGGCAGGTGAATCGGCAGCAGCGGCCCTTTCCCAAGAGGTTCTGGGGGCTGGGGAAGCAGAACTTCCCGAGGGGGGTTCCTCATCGCTTGGGAGAAGCTGCCGCGTCACTGCGGAGCAGCTGGTTGCAAGGGGCTGGCGGCTGAGGCCCACCCGTGCTGCCTGTCCCCCTAAATCTCCCCCTGCCCTGCCGTACCCCTGTCCCCTCTCCCTCTATGCTTTAAGCCCCCAGGCCGCCGGGCACCACCAGGTGAGAAAATGGGGTCTGAGGCGGCTCAGGCCGGGGCAGGGGGCAGGAGGGAGGAGGGAGGGCCGGGGGCCAGAGCACGCTGAGGGAAGGTCCCTCAGGCGGCCGGCTTCCCCGTCGTCCAGGCAGAGGAGCTGGCGCCCGACCGCGCCGTCCTTCCAGGCACCAGCTCCCGGGGAAGGAAGAAGGAAGAGGCATCCGTGGCCTGCGGAAGAAACTACGAGGCGAGGGCAAGCGAGAGGAGGAGCGGCACGCTGAAACCGGGGAAAGAGAAAGGGGCTGCGGGCAAAGGGCCCTCCCTGTCACCACGGCTGCTGTGGGACAAGAGCGTCCTGGGCGCTTTTGGGAGGGTCTCGAGGACTCTGGGGCAGGTACTTGGCTCAGGGCCGTTCCCTGCGTTTCTAGAGGCTACCGCGGTTCTCGGTGAAGGGGACACAACTGCCGAGCGTTTGCCCTCGAAGGCCGGGGGCCGCAGACGCCCGCTCGCTACCCGCTCCTCCTGCCGAGGGCGGGGGACGGGCACAACCCCGCTTACAGGGCCGTCGGGTCAGAGGGCTCCACGGCTCGTGGCACTCGCCCCGAGTACGGGGCCGGCACGCTGGCAGGTCGCCAGCAGGACAGGCAGCCACCCAGGCCCAGAGAGCGGGAGGGTCACGCGTCGGCCGTGCTACGACCGCGCGGCTTGGCTCTGTCCTTGGAAAGGAGGGGCCAGCCGGGACTCGCCCTCCGCTCGCGGGCTCAGCGGGGACCGACCCCCTGTTGCTGCACAGAGCCCCTCTTTCCCTCCCGGGAAGTTTAAGCTAAGTACGCTGCAGCGATTTCAACAGGGGCCTAAACAAGAAGCTCCTTCACTCGCTCACTCGCACCGACGCGGACACAGGCAGGCACACGGACACGGACAGGGGGAAAGAAAACTTCCCAGGAGAGAGAGCGAGCTCTGTGCAGCCAATGTCTGGGGAGCCGTCCCCTCCCGCGAGCAAGAGAGCAGAGCCTCGGACCTGACCCCCCGGACGCACGGAGCCCAGAGGGACTCAACGTGCCACGGGCCTTCGCGGGGGACCAAGGGACAAGTGCCGCGACGCGCCCCGACTCCAGGGGGTCACGCTGGCCAGGCCGCCAGCAGGCGGAAAGCCGCCAGGGCCGGGGAAACAGCCCTCCCCTGCCTACAGGGCGGGCTTGGGGGCCAGAGAGCCCCATTTGCCCCTCGGTGCGGGGACGGTGCCGCTCTCTCCTTACAGGGTCGCCCCTCTCTCCGGGCAGCCAAACCGTCGGGGCAAGGGGGCAAAAGGCCAGAGACCCGAGCCCTGCTTACAGGGAGGTCACCTGGCGCAGCGCCAGCCAGGACACCAAAGGTGCCGGCAACGGTGCCGTGGGGAGGCCCCTTTGCCCTGAGCTCCCGCCTCTCCCCCCAGCCCTCTCTTCAGCCCGCCGCTCCTCCTCTCCCTCGCTCTGGCCTCGCAGCTCCTTCACGATGCCTTGTCTTGCTTCTCGAGGAGCTGGTGCTCGGAAGGAAGGCGCAGCCAGGCGCCAGCTCCCCCACCCGGAGGACAGAGCAGAGGCCCCGGCCCCGCTGCCAGGCCCCCCCCGCGCCCAAGTTACAGGCCGGCCGGCCTGGCTGCGGCTCCCCACCACGGCGCGCTTCAGGAGCTCCGCTTCCCGCCCCGGCCGCAGAGACGGCGCTGCTCACCCCCCTTAGAGGGTTGCCACCTGCCCGGCAGCCTGACCACGGGGTGACGTGGCAAAAGGCCGGCAAAAACCCAAAGACCCGAGCCCTGCTTACAGGGGGGTCACCCGGCACAAAGCCGGCCAGGGCACTGAAGGTCCTGGCGACACGCTGGTGCGACCACAGCCCCGGTGACAGGGAGGTCCCTTTGCCCAGAGCGCCCTTCTCCTGCCTCCTCTTGCTGCCCAGACTTCCTCCGCTCTTGGCCTGCAGCGGTACAGGACGGAGACCTCCACGCCGCTCCGCCGCCTGCTGCAAGGGCAGGAGGATGCCGTCAGGTCCGAGAGCGATGCTGGTCCCCGGCGAGAGCTGGCCACAGCACCACCCGAACCCCGGCCGCCCTCCCACCACCCACCCCGCGAAAAAACCTCGCAGATCGGCTTTCCTCACCCAGTCGGTGCTCCAGTGCTTCGTGCAGGGACCGTGACAGGCTCTCATCTGCAATGGGCTCCTGGCAGCGTCCGGCGGCTCCTGGCAGCGTCCGTCAGGGCCTGGACCCTCCTCAGCCCCTGAGGTGATGGCGGTCCCTCCTCATGCAGCTCCAGTCCCCCCCCACGCGCCCTGACGCAGGTCTGCTGCCCCTCCTAGGCGACGGCACTGGCCCCCCACCCTGCAGCAGCTTTGATCCCCCGCCAAGGTGGCTCCAATCCCTCGGCCCCGAGTCGATCCGGTTCTTGCTGAGGCAGCGCCGACTTGCGCTCCCCTTTCCCTCAGGCGGCCGCTCCGCCCCTCACAGCGGCGCTTTGCCCAGAGCGCGCTTCTCTTTCTTCCGCTTGCTGCCCAGACTTCCTCCGCTGCTCCTCCCGCTAACCCTTGCCTTGCACGGCCTTCCGCATGCGGTGGATGTCTCTCCCTTCTCCACCACCAAGTGCTGCAAGAGCAGGAGGGTGCCGCCAGGCCTGAGAGGGACGACGGTCCCCGGCGAGAGCCTGACACGGCACCACCCGAACCCTGGCCGCCCTCCCACACCACTATTCCTCTATACCCCCCCCCAAAAAAAACCCCTCACAGATCGGCTTTTCTTACCCAATCGGTGCTCCGGTGCTGCCACACGTGGAGTCGCGGCCGGCGCTGGAGCTGGGCTCGGAGTCGGGCACTCTGGGCAAATGGAGCTGGGCATGCAAAGCGGCGGCCACCGAGGCTGCGCCCCTGCTTACAGGGGGCTCGAGCCGCTGCCGGGACTGCAAAGTGCCCGGGACTGCAGGGCACGGGCCAGGCCCCGACTTACAGGGCAGCCCCGGTCCCAAAGGCCCACGAGGCCCCTCCTCTCCGCTACAGGGGCGCCCTGACCCGCACCCCGCTAACAGGGCCGCCGCCCCACACAAGGCGCCAGCCAAGCACTATCGAGAGTGCTGGGCGCTGTCTGCCCTGAAGGCAGGTGAATCGGCAGCAGCGGCCCTTTCCCAAGAGGTTCTGGGGGCTGGGGAAGCAGAACTTCCCGAGGGGGGTTTCTCATCGCTTGGGAGAAGCTGCCGCATCACTGCGGAGCAGCTGGTTGCAAGGGGCTGGCGGCTGAGGCCCACCCGTGCTGCCTGTCCCCCTAAATCTCCCCCTGCCCTGCCGTACCCCTGTCCCCTCTCCCTCTATGCTTTAAGCCCCCAGGCCGCCGGGCACCACCAGGTGAGAAAATGGGGTCTGAGGCGGCTCAGGCCGGGGCAGGAGGGAGGAGGGAGGAAGGAGGGCCGGGGGCCAGAGCACGCTGAGGGAAGGTCCCTCAGGCGGCCGGCTTCCCCGTCGTCCAGGCAGAGGAGCTGGCGCCCGACCGCGCCGTCCTTCCAGGCACCAGCTCCCGGAGAAGACAGAAGGAAGAGGCATCCGTGGCCTGCGGAAGAAACTACGAGGCGAGGGCAAGCGAGAGGAGGAGCGGCACGCTGAAACCGGGGAAAGAGAAAGGGGCTGCGGGCAAAGGGCCCTCCCTGTCACCACGGCTGCTGTGGGACAAGAGCGTCCTGGGCAGCTCTGGGAGGGTCTCGAGGGCTCTGGGGCAGGTACTTGGCTCAGGGCCGTTCCCTGCGTTTCTAGAGGCTACCGCGGTTCTCGGTGAAGGGGACACAACTGCCGAGCGTTTGCCCTCGAAGGCCGGGGGCCGCAGACGCCCGCTCGCTACCCGCTCCTCCTGCCGAGGGCGGGGGACGGGCACAACCCCGCTTACAGGGCCGTCGGGTCAGAGGGCTCCACGGCTCGTGGCACTCGCCCCGAGTACGGGGCCGGCACGCTGGCAGGTCGCCAGCAGGACAGGCAGCCACCCAGGCCCAGAGAGCGGGAGGGTCACGCGGCTTGGCTCTGTCCTTGGAAAGGAGGGGCCAGCCGGGACTCGCCCTCCGCTCGCGGGCTCAGCGGGGACCGACCCCCTGTTGCTGCACAGAGCCCCTCTTTCCCTCCCGGGAAGTTTAAGCTAAGTACGCTGCAGCGATTTCAACAGGGGCCTAAACAAGAAGCTCCTTCACTCGCTCACTCGCACCGACGCGGACACAGGCAGGCACACGGACACGGACAGGGGGAAAGAAAACTTCCCAGGAGAGAGAGCGAGCTCTGTGCAGCCAATGTCTGGGGAGCCGTCCCCTCCCGCGAGCAAGAGAGCAGAGCCTCGGACCTGACCCCCCGGACGCACGGAGCCCAGAGGGACTCAACGTGCCACGGGGCTTCGCGGGGGACCAAGGGACAAGTGCCGCGACGCGCCCCGACTCCAGGGGGTCACGCTGGCCAGGCCGCCAGCAGGCGGAAAGCCGCCAGGGCCGGGGAAACAGCCCTCCCCTGCCTACAGGGCGGGCTTGGGGGCCAGAGAGCCCCATTTGCCCCTCGGTGCGGGGACGGTGCCGCTCTCTCCTTACAGGGTCGCCCCTCTCTCCGGGCAGCCAAACCGTCGGGGCAAGGGGGCAAAAGGCCAGAGACCCGAGCCCTGCTTACAGGGAGGTCACCTGGCGCAGCACCAGCCAGGACACCAAAGGTGCCGGCAACGGTGCCGTGGGGAGGCCCCTTTGCCCTGAGCTCCCGCCTCTCCCCCCAGCCCTCTCTTCAGCCCGCCGCTCCTCCTCTCCCTCGCTCTGGCCTCGCAGCTCCTTCACGATGCCTTGTCTTGCTTCTCGAGGAGCTGGTGCTCGGAAGGAAGGCGCAGCCAGGCGCCAGCTCCCCCACCCGGAGGACAGAGCAGAGGCCCCGGCCCTGCTGCCAGGCCCCCCCCGCACCCAAGTTACAGGCCGGCCGGCCTGGCTGCGGCTCACCACCACAGCGTGCTTCAGGAGCTCCGCTTCCCGCCCCGGCCGCAGAGACGGCGCCGCTCACCCCCCTTGAAGGGTTGCCACCTGCCCGGCAGCCTGACCACGGGGTGACGTGGCAAAAGGCCGGCAAAAACCCAAAGACCCGAGCCCTGCTTACAGGGGGGTCACCCGGCACAAAGCCGGTCAGGGCACCAAACGTCCTGGCGACACGCTGGTGCGACCACAGCCCCGGTGACAGGGAGGTCCCTTTGCCCAGAGCGCCCTTCTCCTGCCTCCTCTTGCTGCCCAGACTTCCTCCGCGCCTCGTCCCACTCCCTCTTGGCCTGCAGCGGTACAGGACGGAGACCTCCACGCTGCTCCGCCGCCTGCTGCAAGGGCAGGAGGATGCCGTCAGGTCCGAGAGCGATGCTGGTCCCCGGCGAGAGCTGGCCACAGCACCACCCGAACCCCGGCCGCCCTCCCACCACCACCACCATCCCCCCTCCTTGCGAAAAAAACTCACAGATTGGCTTTCCTCACCCAGTCCATGCTCCAGCACTTCCTGCAGGGATGTCTACGATGGGCGCTTTTCTCCTCCGGGCTCCTGGCCGCGTTCAGCGAGTCTTGGACCCTCCACCGCCCCTGAGGCGATGGCCGTCCCTCCTCAGGCAGCTCCAGTCCCCTCTCACCGGTCCTGAGGAAGCTCCGCTCCCCCCCCCAGGTGATGACACCACCCCACTTCCCCCCACCAGGCGACGACACTGCTCTCCCCCCCCACACAGACACAGAGGCGACGACACTGCTCCCCCCCCCTCCCCCGCCGAGGCGACGACACTGCTCCCCCCCCCTCCCCCGCCGAGGCGACGACACTGCTCCACCCCCCTCCCCCGCCGAGGCGACGACACTGCTCACCCCCCCTCCCCCGCCGAGGCGACGACACTGCTCCACCCCCCCCCCCCGCCGAGGCGACGACACTGCTCCCCCCCCCTCCCCCGCCGAGGCGACGACACCGACCCCCTCCCCAAGGCGGCTCCCGTCCCGTCCCCCCCCCTGTTCCCAAGTCGATCCGGTACTTCCCCAGGCAGGTTCGACTCCTGCTCGCCCCTTCCCCGGGCAGGTCCCCCTCAGGCGACCGCTCCGCCCCTCACAGCGGCGCTTTGTTCAGAGCGCCCTTCTCTTTCCTCTTGCTGCCCAGACTTCCTCCGCTGCTCCTCCCGCTCGCTCTTGCCTCGCAGGTCCTTCCACACGCAGTGGACATCTCTCCCTTCTCCGCCATCAGCTGCTGCAAGGGCAGTAGTGTGCCGTCAGGTCTGAGAAGGACGCCGGTCCCCGGCGAGAAGTGCCCACAGCACCACCCGAACCCCGGCCGCCCTCCAACCCCCCCTTCCCCCCCGAAAAAAAACTCACAGATCCGCTTTTCTCACCAGAGCCGGTGCTCCAGCACTTCCTGCAGGGACGACCGCGCCGGGCACTCGTCTGCTCCAGGCACCTTGCCGCGCCTGGCGGGTCCAGGACTCTCCTGAGCCCCTCAGACAATGGCGCTCGCCCCCCCACAGGCGACTCGGGTCCACCCCCGCCCGCCCCGAGCCGAGCCGAGCCGATGAGGTCCCCGCCGAGGCGGCGCCGATCGCCGAGCAGCCTTTTCCGGGGGCGCCGCTCCCGCTCCTCTCAGGCGGCCGCGCGGCGCCTCACTGCTGCGCGCGCCGTTCCCGCCCTTCGCCTCAGGCGAAAGCTCCGCCCCTCACGTCGGCGCGCGCCGATCCCGCCCTGATCCCGCCCCCGGGCCGTTCCCGCCCCCTCGCCCTCCCCGGCGCGGCGGCCGCCTGCCCGCACCCTTCACTTCCTCACTCCGCGGGGCTCGGACCCGCAGGCACCGAGTGCGAACGGGAGAACCGGGTCCCTCCCGTAAAGCAAAACGGTAAACGGACTCGGCTCCTCAGCCCTAAGAAAAGCTGACAAGCTCGGGGCGTGCCGAAGGCGGCGGGGGTGCCACACCCGAGGCGACGACACTGCTCCCCCGCCCCCTAGGCGACGACACTGCTGCGCGCGCCGTTCCCGCCGTTTGCCTCAGGCGAAAGCACCGCCCCTCACGTCGGCGCGCGGCGTTCCTGCCCTGCTCGGGCGAGCCCAAAGCGCAGGGGGCGTGCCGAAAGCTGGAAAGATGCGCTTACCAGAGATCTGGGAGCCCAGGCAAACCACTTAGATTAATAGGAAATAGAAATCACTCATTAATTAATGTGTAATTTTTTTTTCTGTTAATGACAGATATGTAATCTGACAGGTACAGGCCATCATTTCTGAAGAAAATTTCCTTTCCATTTGTAACTACAGAGGGTATTAGTGGTGCTTCTAAAGTACATCACACCCATTTAGGGGTTTGCCTGGAAGCAAATGTACATATCTTGCAGTGAATAAATAGTTGATTAACATTTTTATCAGTTTTCAGGCTGTTAATAAGCAAACAAGTATTATATCTGCTTAGGTGTTCTATAAACAATCTGTAAGAACATATTTTAGTGTCTGTGTGATGACTTTGGTTCTTGCTGTTTAATATTCTTGTTGATGGTTTGTTTCAGTCATTAATGTGCTCTTTTCTTTTTTCCTTGAGTGGAGCACAGGAAATATATAAATAGAACAATAGAAAACATTCTGATTAAAGGCTAATATATTTGTATTTGAATACTGAGTGGTAAAGGTAACTTTTCTGGAGCATTGGCCAAAAAATGCAATAATCCTATTCATAGCAATAGATGTGAACACCAAAGAACAGCACATGGGCAGGGTCTGATGAAGTACATTCTTACTGGAAATATGTATCTGCCAAAGCTGGTTTTGCTCTGGTGCCAACTCACAGGCCCTGCAATGGTATCAGCCTTCCTGTTGTGCCAGCTGCTTGTCATTTCCTTAAGAGGGTAACCTAAGTGACAGAGGCAACTGGCATGTCTCACACTCACTCTAGTCTCACACCACTAACAACCATAGAAGGTTAATGGGGCTCTTACAATAAGCAACAATTAGCAGTGGGCAGACAACTTCATTATCTCCTTGGGAATTGGCCACTGGCATCTGGTGCCATGCAGTTCCAAATGGCTCATGTCACTGCTGCAGTCACCACTACTGTCACCACTGCTGTTACCATTGGGCAGTTTTGTACTGGCCACCAGAGTTGGTGGCTGCTCTGCCGCAGTCTGTCCCACCTCTTGTGTGTTGTCACGCTTGACTTGCACTCTACCTGTACTCAGCTACACCATTGCTGCAGATAGTGGGCTTCAGTTTTTCTTGTCCTATCACTGGGAAGTAGCCTGATGTGGAAACATAGCCCACGTTGAAGTTATTCTTGCTGTTCAAAAAGACCCAAACGAAACTCTGGTCCCTCTTTTTGAAAACACCCCCCCCCCAAAACTGATATTTGATTTCTTTTCCATATGCATAGCGTAAGGAACTGATTGATACAATACAGATTGATTAAAAGGATTGAGAGTCAGACTGAAGTTCTCTGACTTCCTGGGTCTTTGCCAAGGGCAGGGGCATACACCTTTGAGCACCCAGACTACAGCTGCTCCTGTAAGGCCTGGCTGTTGTGGTGCCGTATAGGCAGCACAGGGCAGGAAGAACAGTGGCCTCACCGACCTGGAGCACTGACCTTGGAGGCAAACACCAATAGCTTTCCTCTCAGGAGTGGCTGGTGCTGTGCAGAGTGCCCTGCACGGCTCTGCACGTGCTGCCAGCAGCTGTCCAGCCCACTGCTGGCACTGGCCAGGCGCCCTGGCTTGTTAAAGAATCTCTGGACTTGTCTCGGCAAAAGTGGAGTTCAAAGGGATGAACACAGGTGGGAGGTCTGCCTGCTTCTGAACTGAGACAGCAGCTTTTGTTGAACTCATTTGTTGAATGGGATAGTGAAAGTTAAAATCACACACAGTGTCTTATGGAACAGCATGTACTGCTCTCATCGTTTATATGAGCACTATTAAAATGTTACAAAACACCACCAGCTTCCAGGCCACAGGTCTAGAATAAGGAATTTATTGGTGCCTGTTTGTACTTGCTTATCATTATCTGGAAGCTGAGCAAGTGGAGGTGGGCTAGAGTGTGTCCAGAGTGGCACTGCAGAACAGCATATCTGTTTCTAGCTGAAACCAGGAAGGCCTAATATAAACTTTCCTTTCTCCAAAACTTTAACATATTTTTTTCCTAAACTTTCTGGTGTTCAGAAGACAGGGCAGATTTTTACTTTACCTCACTCTGTTTATGGAGATTTAGATGCACAGGGTCCTTTCCCTGACTTCTGATTTGTCTTTCTTTCGCTCCATGGAGAGTATTCAGTGTAGCATGTCCTTCTCATGTGTTTTTTTAAAGAATAATTACCATGAAAGCACCTACCCAGTTTCACTGTGGTTAAAATTTATCATCTCCATGGCTTCTGCTTCATTTATCTCTCAAAATTAAGCTTAACAATTTATTTCCTGAAATGCTATGCTTCATTTTTTAATGGTTCTGACAGATGAAGGCTTTGAAATATCTCCTTACTAAAAATGAGAAACTGTTCTGATTTTGTACTTAAGAACAAAAAATGCAGCACCTTCATCATTAATAGAGCAGTCTGTAAGTAATAAGAAGTAACTAGCTTTTAAAAATTCTTTCTCAAATATCCATTTTAAATATCCTTTTGGTTAAATGTTGTAATACAAAGTCAATTGCTTAATATAATATGATCTAATTTACGAATGAAATTTCCGTTAAAAGCAACATGCACTTCTGCACTGGAACGTTAGATAGGGTTACTGGGATTACTAGTCTCACCTTCTGTGCAGCATGGGGGTGAAACAGCTAGTTTCACTAACAAGCGGCATGAGTGAATTTCTTTTAGGAAAATACTGCATGTGAGATTAAATTCTTCCCATAACAATAACTTGTTCCAGTATTAAAGTTTTATATAGTTTAGAAATAGTTTATCATTAAATACATAGTTTATGGATGTAAAATACAATTTATAAATAAAACTTGTATTAAATTTCTGGATGTTATTTCTGTATGGAATTATCTTCATTCTGTTCATGCTCTTAAGTAGTGTTGGGTGCTATTCCCTTATCTATGCTATTACCTATCATCATCATGTTTTTCTATCAATATACATACTTACAGTGATCAAGTTTCTCTTCAGTAACTGAAACATTAATTTGTTAGCTTTCCTCTATACAATAACTTCTCTATGTGCTGAAACATCTCAGATTTTTAGAACTGTAAACAGTTTTCCAGTAGAAACTGCCAGTCTTCATAGTAGTATAACTCCCTATTCCTTTTGGACACACTCTTCATCTGAGTATTTATAATGTCTTTTGCAGAATGTTACCCTGTATAGCCATCACCTAGACCTTGGCGTGGTCTACATTCCATTTGCTCCTAGATGTATGAGGGCAGAGCAGAAGGGGAGAATCCCCACCCCTCGTCCTGCTGCCCACACTGCTCTGGGTGCAGCCCAGGATGCAGTTGTCTTTCTGGGCTGCAAGTGCACATTGCTGGCTAATGTTGAGCTTCTTGTCAACCACCCCACTGGTACCTGTTTGCTGCATGACACATCAAATTTTGGTTTTAATGGAACATTCAGAATTGCTTCCCACCAAACCCTACTATTCTTGGATCTGAAATGTTCCGGCTGACCCACTTTCTGTATGTAACCCAGTGCTGGGGATGTGGAGTCTCTGTGTCAGTGTGGATGGGTTCCATTGTGGGTCTTTAGATGCTGGAGTTAATGAACTAGTATAAGAAATATGAACCATGGCCTGGGGAAAGGGACAGGTTGGTGAGGAAGCATACAGAAGTAATTATAGTAGTGAGCCACTGTTAGGCAGATTTCCCTGTGCATCTCTGTCCTGTGCTATCTAGGGACTGACACTGTATCTGTATCAAGCAGATATTGCTTGCTCTTTCTATAGGAACAGCAAGCTTTTTCTTCAAGTGGCATCTTTGTTATGCTAAAAACAACCCAATCACTTATGTAAAACAACAACAAAAAAAAGTTAGGGGTGTATGTAGAACTGAAGTTGTGTGTGATCTCTGAACTACACAAGGTGTATGTGATTGTCCTGGGTCAGCTAGGATAGGGTTAAGTTTCCCCAGCAGAGAGGGGAAAGGGATGTCCAGCGGGTTATTCATACTGAAGTGAGAAACTTTAACAAAATAGATGCAGGGCTCTCAGCAGGGTGGGCTCTTGAGATAAGGGAGGGGCTGCAACTACTGGGTCCCAAGATAAGGAACAAGGATTCAAGGAATTCTAAATTGACATGCTGAAAAGACCTAATTGGGTGAAAAGTCACGAGAGGAAGAGGAGGCATCTTCAATCTTCATCCTGAAGACCCCCGCCCAAGACCACCAGGAACCACTGCGCAGACGCAACTGGGAGGAACTGGGGTGGGATTTATGATAATGAATTATCAAAACTAATTGTAATATCTCTCCCTATTCTCGGGATTATAATGAATATGTAAATGTTTTACACTATAAAAAGGAGCTGCTTTTCGCTCAAAGGTGTGCACGTTTGTGGAGGAGTGATCCCCCGTGCACCCAGTGCTGAATAAACGTACCTTCTTTATAACCTTACTGGTTGTAAAGTCGTTACTCCGCACGTCAATACCATGCTGAGGTCAGCTCCGGGTGCAGGAGCACGGGAACCTTTTCCTTTGTGGCTTTGGTGGTGGGGAGCATCACGAGTGAGCTGTCTGTAACCATTGCGGTACTTCTCTGTATATCTTTTGTCTTGTTTACTGTTATTGCTGTTTATTGTTGTTATCATTGCTACTGCTGTTGTTCAGATTGTTTATCACACTGTTGTATTACATTTCTCCATATTTTAACCCGGGGTTTGTGCCTGACTTCCAGCCTGACCGGCTGAGGGTGGGGGAGGGGCAACGGCAACGTGGTCTCCAGTCCCAGCAGGGCCTAAACCACCACAGTGATTTTAGCTTTGATTTTGGGTATTCTGCAGACATAATGTAGGGGCAATTTCCTCAGGTTCCTTGCCTACCTGTGACAGGATTATGCAGTGAAAGTTCTTGAGGTTACTGCTTTCAGAGATCAGATAAATGTTACATTCTTCCTGCTGTCTTGGACTGCATCCTACACTGATAATGGCAAATTATTTTCTAATGAGATGTATTTTCCCCAAAACATGTTTTATAATTTATTTTTGAAACATTTTTTTCCTTCTGCAAAATGGGACTTTCTTTTTTACTGTTGTTTTTCTGAGTTCATATCCTGGATCATGTAATGACCTAGGGTGAAGGGAATAGGTAGGCACTGTGGTGCTTCTGCCAAGGTCATTTGGAATTACTGTTGCCTGCTAAAAAACTGCCAAGTGAGTCTCAGTGTCACTGATTCATTCCTGAAGTGCTCAAGGTGGAGGTAGTAGGAATTGATTTTCCTACTTGGCAACTATTGGTAGAATACATAGAGTTCTAAAAACATTTAAGTGATATCCTAGATACAATGCCTTTGTGCCTATAAAAGAAAATCATCCCTCAGATGATGCAGAAGAGAATTCAAGAGTGCAAGTATCAGGATACCCAACTAGCAGGCAAATACATGTTTTTTCATATGAAGCAAATCGTGCAAAAAATACTGACATAGAATCTGAGGAGAGATTGTTAGCTCTAAAAGCTTGATCAAAATTGAGTCCTACAACAGTTAACTGGAGGTGAAGGAACTCAACTAAGAATACTTCACTGCACTTAGGCAAATATACTCTGGCAGCATGAGGAAAAGTTTTCATCTGTAACTTGTTTTGCGGCAAGTGCATCCTGATTAGGAAGTTAAAGGGAAGGTGCTGTTCTCTGGGAATCACCAACTGATCTGTAGCACAGTCACAAAAACCATGGCATTTGCTTGAATTGTTCCTATAAGAAAATTCATCAGCCCACTAACAACTACTCTTTGCATGTTAATGGAGGAAATGGCCTTGGCTAGCAATGAAGCCTAGCAGCACAACAGTCAACAAACAGCCTAGCAGTTGACCTGCAGAGTAGAAGTTACTAGGAAAACCAAGCTTCTGCTCCCTTACAATTGATATGGGCTCTGAGGGCTGTATGTAAGGTGGGTTATTCTTTCCTTGATGCTGTCAAGAGTCTCTGCAGCAGTGGTGGTGTCATAATGTAGGCCCTGCAGTACGATACTGCCATTACCAGCAACAGGTCATGAGCTCTGCACTGAGTCTGCAAGGCCTCAGGACCGAGGCTCGTCCCGCCTGCTCTGTCTGAGCTCAGTGTGACCTGCCTGCAGCTTCCCTTGGTTGAGATGTGACACGTTTTCTCTAATTGACCAGGTGTCTGTATCTGATCTGCTTTACTTTTGCTTATCTTTGTGTGTTACAACTGCAGCTTTATACAGATAGCGGTAACAAGTGGTTATTCTGGGTGGGATGAGATTTTTTCGACTGAAATAATGAGGTAGTGCAGAGGAACACAGGCCTGGTATGAGAGTAGAGGCTTGAGAAGAGGAGGCGGGGGGACATGGTGCAGACATGGGGTTGAGAGATGGGCATGTATGGGCACAGAACGTCATATGAACATCATATTCATGCTGGCAAAGAACTTCAGATACTGAGGACACATCGTAACATCCCCCACCTCCAACACCAGCGCGAAACCACTGACCTTAGGACCCCGGGGCAAGGAGCAGTGAAGGGGTGAGGTAACACCTGGAGAAGGGATAGAAATTAACAAGTGTGTTACAATTTTAATTGTGGTTTTGCTACTACTGCAGCTTTTTCTCTGTATAACTGCTCTAACTGCATTATTATTCTTAATTTTTCTGTAATAATTAGATCTAGACCAACAGTGAGTCTCTAATTAGACTGCTCAGATTTCCACTATACTAGCTGAATTCTTGGCTCTATTTCTATACATAATATATACATAATATACACAATATATACATAATAATATATATATATATATATATACACACACACATAAAGTGTGCTTCTCTTGCCCACAGACAAGTTTCTGAGCATAACAGTGGGGAACTCTGACCTGTGGGTCAGCTGTGCCATGTCCACACCAGCCTCTCCTCCTCACAAGTAAGTGCCAGCAGATACTGCAAGGATATGTATAAAAATGAAGAACACTGGTGTTTACATTGCTGCACCTGGGCATTGCAAAAAGGTTTTCAACATGCCCTCAGACAGTACAAGACAAAAAACAGATTTCCAGCCATTTCACCCTGCTGTGAAGCTCAGTGCTGAAGTTGGAGCCCCTGTTCCCTTACATGGAATTTTTTAAGATGAAAGACAGGAGAGAGAGAAAAGCTCTCTCAAAACACACAGAGTACTGTGAAAAAGTTGCACATCATTTTGCTTTAATTTTTAAAAGAGCTAATAAATTCTGGCACAATGTATTGCTCTCAAAGGAGCCAGTGTTGTGGCTATAATATTAAATTGCAAATTACAGTTTGCACCTGGGAAAACTAGCAATCCAATCAACTTCCTTTATTGCTGACATTAAGGACGGCACTAATATCCTAGCTGCATGTGGGGTACACTGCTGTTATAAGAGTAACAACTCTTTATCTGTCCTCCCACCTGAGAGGTTTGTGTGTGCTGAATGGCTGTGTCTCTTCCATGTGTTGTTTGTTATAATTATGCTAACAAATCAACAAAGAATAAGCAACCTTATGCCAAAACACTCTATACAACCTGTTACCTCTGCACCTCAAGATCAGCATCAGAATGGGCATGTCTATTTAATTTTCAGAATGTGAGGACGTCAGGTAAAGACTGAAAGGCAGAAGATGCCTTGGCATATTTAACTGCTAAAAACTGGTGATGCCCTGCCAGCTTGGCCATTCTACAGAGTTTAAGTGACATGGTGACCAATTGGTCTAGTTACATAAGTGATTGTTTCAGTTGGGGAGGTAACAATGTGCTGAAAATCGGTACAAGACTTAATGGAATTAAAAAGCTGAGAGAAGAGTGGAGCCTCTTC
>NW_027438058.1:0-39623 GCF_965140245.1 Athene noctua | reverse complement strand
AACGTGTACGTTTGCACTTCCCCGCCACAGGGAAGCTGCTAGCCGGGAATTCTCTGCCTGGTTCTACCCGCTGCCCGGAACGCTACGCGGGGCAAAAGCGGTTCTCGTCCTCCGTGCTTGCTTTTTCTCAGAAAGAGCCGTAGTGTGCGTTTTCGCCGGAAAACGCGCTTTCGGCCGAAAACGTGTACGTTTGCACTTCCCCGCCACAGGGAAGCTGCTAGCCGGGAATTCTCTGCCTGGTTCTACCCGCTGCCCGGAACGCTACGCAGGGCAAAAGCGGTTCTCGTCCTCCGTGCTTGCTTTTTCTCAGAAAGAGCCGTGGTGTGCGTTTTCGCCGGAAAACGCGTTTTCGGCCGAAAACGTGTACGTTTGCACTTCCCCGCCACAGGGAAGCTGCTAGCCGGGAATTCTCTGCCTGGTTCTACCCGCTGCCCGGAACGCTACGCAGGGCAAAAGCGGTTCTCGTCCTCCGTGCTTGCTTTTTCTCAGAAAGAGCCGTGGTGTGCCTTTTCGCCGGAAAACGCGTTTTCGGCCGAAAACGTGTACGTTTGCACTTCCCCGCCACAGGGAAGCTGCTAGCCGGGAATTCTCTGCCTGGTTCTACCCGCTGCCCGGGACGCTACGCAGGGCAAAAGCGGTTCTCGTCCTCCGTGCTTGCTTTTTCTCAGAAAGAGCCGTTGTGTGCCTTTTCGCCGGAAAACGCGTTTTCGGCCGAAAACGTGTACGTTTGCACTTCCCCGCCACAGGGAAGCTGCTAGCCGGGAATTCTCTGCCTGGTTCTACCCGCTGCCCGGAACGCTACGCAGGGCAAAAGCGGTTCTCGTCCTCCGTGCTTGCTTTTTCTCAGAAAGAGCCGTGGTGTGCGTTTTCGCCGGAAAACGCGTTTTCGGCCGAAAACGTGTACGTTTGCACTTCCCCGCCACAGGGAAGCTGCTAGCCGGGAATTCTCTGCCTGGTTCTACCCGCTGCCCGGAACGCTACGCGGGCAAAAGCGGTTCTCGTCCTCCGTGCTTGCTTTTTCTCAGAAAGAGCCGTGGTGTGCGATTTCGCCGGAAAACGCGTTTTCGGCCGAAAACGTGTACGTTTGCACTTCCCCGCCACAGGGAAGCTGCTAGCCGGGAATTCTCTGCCTGGTTCTACCCGCTGCCCGGAACGCTACGCAGGGCAAAAGCGGTTCTCGTCCTCCGTGCTTGCTTTTTCTCAGAAAGAGCCGTGGTGTGCGTTTTCGCCGGAAAACGCGTTTTCGGCCGAAAACGTGTACGTTTGCACTTCCCCGCCACAGGGAAGCTGCTAGCCGGGAATTCTCTGCCTGGTTCTACCCGCTGCCCGGAACGCTACGCAGGGCAAAAGCGGTTCTCGTCCTCCGTGCTTGCTTTTTCTCAGAAAGAGCCGTGGTGTGCGTTTTCGCCAGAAAACGCGTTTTCGGCCGAAAACGTGTACGTTTGCACTTCCCCGCCACAGGGAAGCTGCTAGCCGGGAATTCTCTGCCTGGTTCTACCCGCTGCCCGGAACGCTACGCAGGGCAAAAGCGGTTCTCGTCCTCCGTGCTTGCTTTTTCTCAGAAAGAGCCGTGGTGTGCGTTTTCGCCGGAAAACGCGTTTTCGGCCGAAAACGTGTACGTTTGCACTTCCCCGCCACAGGGAAGCTGCTAGCCGGGAATTCTCTGCCTGGTTCTACCCGCTGCCCGGAACGCTACGCAGGGCAAAAGCGGTTCTCGTCCTCCGTGCTTGCTTTTTCTCAGAAAGAGCCGTGGTGTGCGATTTCGCCGGAAAACGCGTTTTCGGCCGAAAACGTGTACGTTTGCACTTCCCCGCCACAGGGAAGCTGCTAGCCGGGAATTCTCTGCCTGGTTCTACCCGCTGCCCGGAACGCTACGCAGGGCAAAAGCGGTTCTCGTCCTCCGTGCTTGCTTTTTCTCAGAAAGAGCCGTGGTGTGCGTTTTCGCCGGAAAACGCGTTTTCGGCCGAAAACGTGTACGTTTGCACTTCCCCGCCACAGGGAAGCTGCTAGCCGGGAATTCTCTGCCTGGTTCTACCCGCTGCCCGGAACGCTACGCAGGGCAAAAGCGGTTCTCGTCCTCCGTGCTTGCTTTCTCTCAGAAAGAGCCGTGGTGTGCGTTTTCGCTAGAAAACGCGTTTTCGGCCGAAAACGTGTACGTTTGCACTTCCCCGCCACAGGGAAGCTTCTAGCCGGGAATTCTCTGCCTGGTTCTACCCGCTGCCCGGAACGCTACGCAGGGCAAAAGCGGTTCTCGTCCTCCGTGCTTGCTTTTTCTCAGAAAGAGCCGTGGTGTGCGTTTTCGCCGGAAAACGCGTTTTCGGCCGAAAACGTGTACGTTTGCACTTCCCCGCCACAGGGAAGCTGCTAGCCGGGAATTCTCTGCCTGGTTCTACCCGCTGCCCGGAACGCTACGCAGGGCAAAAGCGGTTCTCGTCCTCCGTGCTTGCTTTTTCTCAGAAAGAGCCGTGGTGTGCGTTTTCGCCGGAAAACGCGTTTTCGGCCGAAAACGTGTACGTTTGCACTTCCCCGCCGCAGGGAAGCTGCTAGCCGGGAATTCTCTGCCTGGTTCTACCCGCTGCCCGGAACGCTACGCAGGGCAAAAGCGGTTCTCGTCCTCCGTGCTTGCTTTTTCTCAGAAAGAGCCGTGGTGTGCGATTTCGCCGGAAAACGCGTTTTCGGCCGAAAACGTGTACGTTTGCACTTCCCCGCCACAGGGAAGCTGCTAGCCGGGAATTCTCTGCCTGGTTCTACCCGCTGCCCGGAACGCTACGCAGGGCAAAAGCGGTTCTCGTCCTCCGTGCTTGCTTTTTCTCAGAAAGAGCCGTGGTGTGCGTTTTCGCCGCAAAACGCGTTTTCGGCCGAAAACGTGTATGTTTGCACTTCCCCGCCACAGGGAAGGTGCTAGCCGGGAATTCTCTGCCTGGTTCTACCCGCTGCCCGGAACGCTACGCAGGGCAAAAGCGGTTCTCGTCCTCCGTGCTTGCTTTTTCTCAGAAAGAGCCGTGGTGTGCGTTTTCGCCGGAAAACGCGTTTTCGGCCGAAAACGTGTACGTTTGCACTTCCCCGCCACAGGGAAGCTGCTAGCCGGGAATTCTCTGCCTGGTTCTACCCGCTGCCCGGAACGCTACGCAGGGCAAAAGCGGTTCTCGTCCTCCGTGCTTGCTTTTTCTCAGAAAGAGCCGTGGTGTGCGTTTTCGCCGGAAAACGCGTTTTCGGCCGAAAACGTGTACGTTTGCACTTCCCCGCCACAGGGAAGCTGCTAGCCGGGAATTCTCTGCCTGGTTCTACCCGCTGCCCGGAACGCTACGCAGGGCAAAAGCGGTTCTCGTCCTCCGTGCTTGCTTTTTCTCAGAAAGAGCCGTGGTGTGCGTTTTCGCCGGAAAACGCGTTTTCGGCCGAAAACGTGTACGTTTGCACTTCCCCGCCACAGGGAAGCTGCTAGCCGGGAATTCTCTGCCTGGTTCTACCCGCTGCCCGGAACGCTACGCAGGGCAAAAGCGGTTCTCGTCCTCCGTGCTTGCTTTTTCTCAGAAAGAGCCGTGGTGTGCGTTTTCGCCGGAAAACGCGTTTTCGGCCGAAAACGTGTACGTTTGCACTTCCCCGCCACAGGGAAGCTGCTAGCCGGGAATTCTCTGCCTGGTTCTACCCGCTGCCCGGAACGCTACGCAGGGCAAAAGCGGTTCTCGTCCTCCGTGCTTGCTTTTTCTCAGAAAGAGCCGTGGTGTGCGTTTTCGCCGGAAAACGCGTTTTCGGCCGAAAACGTGTACGTTTGCACTTCCCCGCCACAGGGAAGCTGCTAGCCGGGAATTCTCTGCCTGGTTCTACCCGCTGCCCGGAACGCTACGCAGGGCAAAAGCGGTTCTCGTCCTCCGTGCTTGCTTTTTCTCAGAAAGAGCCGTGGTGTGCGTTTTCGCCGGAAAACGCGTTTTCGGCCGAAAACGTGTACGTTTGCACTTCCCCGCCACAGGGAAGCTGCTAGCCGGGAATTCTCTGCCTGGTTCTACCCGCTGCCCGGAACGCTACGCAGGGCAAAAGCGGTTCTCGTCCTCCGTGCTTGCTTTTTCTCAGAAAGAGCCGTGGTGTGCGTTTTCGCCGGAAAACGCGTTTTCGGCCGAAAACGTGTACGTTTGCACTTCCCCGCCACAGGGAAGCTGCTAGCCGGGAATTCTCTGCCTGGTTCTACCCGCTGCCCGGAACGCTACGCAGGGCAAAAGCGGTTCTCGTCCTCCGTGCTTGCTTTTTCTCAGAAAGAGCCGTGGTGTGCGTTTTCGCCGGAAAACGCGTTTTCGGCCGAAAACGTGTACGTTTGCACTTCCCCGCCACAGGGAAGCTGCTAGCCGGGAATTCTCTGCCTGGTTCTACCCGCTGCCCGGAACGCTACGCAGGGCAAAAGCGGTTCTCGTCCTCCGTGCTTGCTTTTTCTCAGAAAGAGCCGTGGTGTGCGTTTTCGCCGGAAAACGCGTTTTCGGCCGAAAACGTGTACGTTTGCACTTCCCCGCCACAGGGAAGCTGCTAGCCGGGAATTCTCTGCCTGGTTCTACCCGCTGCCCGGAACGCTACGCAGGGCAAAAGCGGTTCTCGTCCTCCGTGCTTGCTTTTTCTCAGAAAGAGCCGTGGTGTGCGTTTTCGCCGGAAAACGCGTTTTCGGCCGAAAACGTGTACGTTTGCACTTCCCCGCCACAGGGAAGCTGCTAGCCGGGAATTCTCTGCCTGGTTCTACCCGCTGCCCGGAACGCTACGCAGGGCAAAAGCGGTTCTCGTCCTCCGTGCTTGCTTTTTCTCAGAAAGAGCCGTGGTGTGCGTTTTCGCCGGAAAACGCGTTTTCGGCCGAAAACGTGTACGTTTGCACTTCCCCGCCACAGGGAAGCTGCTAGCCGGGAATTCTCTGCCTGGTTCTACCCGCTGCCCGGAACGCTACGCAGGGCAAAAGCGGTTCTCGTCCTCCGTGCTTGCTTTTTCTCAGAAAGAGCCGTGGTGTGCGTTTTCGCCGGAAAACGCGTTTTCGGCCGAAAACGTGTACGTTTGCACTTCCCCGCCACAGGGAAGCTGCTAGCCGGGAATTCTCTGCCTGGTTCTACCCGCTGCCCGGAACGCTACGCAGGGCAAAAGCGGTTCTCGTCCTCCGTGCTTGCTTTTTCTCAGAAAGAGCCGTGGTGTGCGTTTTCGCCGGAAAACGCGTTTTCGGCCGAAAACGTGTACGTTTGCACTTCCCCGCCACAGGGAAGCTGCTAGCCGGGAATTCTCTGCCTGGTTCTACCCGCTGCCCGGAACGCTACGCAGGGCAAAAGCGGTTCTCGTCCTCCGTGCTTGCTTTTTCTCAGAAAGAGCCGTGGTGTGCGTTTTCGCCGGAAAACGCGTTTTCGGCCGAAAACGTGTACGTTTGCACTTCCCCGCCACAGGGAAGCTGCTAGCCGGGAATTCTCTGCCTGGTTCTACCCGCTGCCCGGAACGCTACGCAGGGCAAAAGCGGTTCTCGTCCTCCGTGCTTGCTTTTTCTCAGAAAGAGCCGTGGTGTGCGTTTTCGCCGGAAAACGCGTTTTCGGCCGAAAACGTGTACGTTTGCACTTCCCCGCCACAGGGAAGCTGCTAGCCGGGAATTCTCTGCCTGGTTCTACCCGCTGCCCGGAACGCTACGCAGGGCAAAAGCGGTTCTCGTCCTCCGTGCTTGCTTTTTCTCAGAAAGAGCCGTGGTGTGCGTTTTCGCCGGAAAACGCGTTTTCGGCCGAAAACGTGTACGTTTGCACTTCCCCGCCACAGGGAAGCTGCTAGCCGGGAATTCTCTGCCTGGTTCTACCCGCTGCCCGGAACGCTACGCAGGGCAAAAGCGGTTCTCGTCCTCCGTGCTTGCTTTTTCTCAGAAAGAGCCGTGGTGTGCGTTTTCGCCGGAAAACGCGTTTTCGGCCGAAAACGTGTACGTTTGCACTTCCCCGCCACAGGGAAGCTGCTAGCCGGGAATTCTCTGCCTGGTTCTACCCGCTGCCCGGAACGCTACGCAGGGCAAAAGCGGTTCTCGTCCTCCGTGCTTGCTTTTTCTCAGAAAGAGCCGTGGTGTGCGTTTTCGCCGGAAAACGCGTTTTCGGCCGAAAACGTGTACGTTTGCACTTCCCCGCCACAGGGAAGCTGCTAGCCGGGAATTCTCTGCCTGGTTCTACCCGCTGCCCGGAACGCTACGCAGGGCAAAAGCGGTTCTCGTCCTCCGTGCTTGCTTTTTCTCAGAAAGAGCCGTGGTGTGCGTTTTCGCCGGAAAACGCGTTTTCGGCCGAAAACGTGTACGTTTGCACTTCCCCGCCACAGGGAAGCTGCTAGCCGGGAATTCTCTGCCTGGTTCTACCCGCTGCCCGGAACGCTACGCAGGGCAAAAGCGGTTCTCGTCCTCCGTGCTTGCTTTTTCTCAGAAAGAGCCGTGGTGTGCGTTTTCGCCGGAAAACGCGTTTTCGGCCGAAAACGTGTACGTTTGCACTTCCCCGCCACAGGGAAGCTGCTAGCCGGGAATTCTCTGCCTGGTTCTACCCGCTGCCCGGAACGCTACGCAGGGCAAAAGCGGTTCTCGTCCTCCGTGCTTGCTTTTTCTCAGAAAGAGCCGTGGTGTGCGTTTTCGCCGGAAAACGCGTTTTCGGCCGAAAACGTGTACGTTTGCACTTCCCCGCCACAGGGAAGCTGCTAGCCGGGAATTCTCTGCCTGGTTCTACCCGCTGCCCGGAACGCTACGCAGGGCAAAAGCGGTTCTCGTCCTCCGTGCTTGCTTTTTCTCAGAAAGAGCCGTGGTGTGCGTTTTCGCCGGAAAACGCGTTTTCGGCCGAAAACGTGTACGTTTGCACTTCCCCGCCACAGGGAAGCTGCTAGCCGGGAATTCTCTGCCTGGTTCTACCCGCTGCCCGGAACGCTACGCAGGGCAAAAGCGGTTCTCGTCCTCCGTGCTTGCTTTTTCTCAGAAAGAGCCGTGGTGTGCGTTTTCGCCGGAAAACGCGTTTTCGGCCGAAAACGTGTACGTTTGCACTTCCCCGCCACAGGGAAGCTGCTAGCCGGGAATTCTCTGCCTGGTTCTACCCGCTGCCCGGAACGCTACGCAGGGCAAAAGCGGTTCTCGTCCTCCGTGCTTGCTTTTTCTCAGAAAGAGCCGTGGTGTGCGTTTTCGCCGGAAAACGCGTTTTCGGCCGAAAACGTGTACGTTTGCACTTCCCCGCCACAGGGAAGCTGCTAGCCGGGAATTCTCTGCCTGGTTCTACCCGCTGCCCGGAACGCTACGCAGGGCAAAAGCGGTTCTCGTCCTCCGTGCTTGCTTTTTCTCAGAAAGAGCCGTGGTGTGCGTTTTCGCCGGAAAACGCGTTTTCGGCCGAAAACGTGTACGTTTGCACTTCCCCGCCACAGGGAAGCTGCTAGCCGGGAATTCTCTGCCTGGTTCTACCCGCTGCCCGGAACGCTACGCAGGGCAAAAGCGGTTCTCGTCCTCCGTGCTTGCTTTTTCTCAGAAAGAGCCGTGGTGTGCGTTTTCGCCGGAAAACGCGTTTTCGGCCGAAAACGTGTACGTTTGCACTTCCCCGCCACAGGGAAGCTGCTAGCCGGGAATTCTCTGCCTGGTTCTACCCGCTGCCCGGAACGCTACGCAGGGCAAAAGCGGTTCTCGTCCTCCGTGCTTGCTTTTTCTCAGAAAGAGCCGTGGTGTGCGTTTTCGCCGGAAAACGCGTTTTCGGCCGAAAACGTGTACGTTTGCACTTCCCCGCCACAGGGAAGCTGCTAGCCGGGAATTCTCTGCCTGGTTCTACCCGCTGCCCGGAACGCTACGCAGGGCAAAAGCGGTTCTCGTCCTCCGTGCTTGCTTTTTCTCAGAAAGAGCCGTGGTGTGCGTTTTCGCCGGAAAACGCGTTTTCGGCCGAAAACGTGTACGTTTGCACTTCCCCGCCACAGGGAAGCTGCTAGCCGGGAATTCTCTGCCTGGTTCTACCCGCTGCCCGGAACGCTACGCAGGGCAAAAGCGGTTCTCGTCCTCCGTGCTTGCTTTTTCTCAGAAAGAGCCGTGGTGTGCGTTTTCGCCGGAAAACGCGTTTTCGGCCGAAAACGTGTACGTTTGCACTTCCCCGCCACAGGGAAGCTGCTAGCCGGGAATTCTCTGCCTGGTTCTACCCGCTGCCCGGAACGCTACGCAGGGCAAAAGCGGTTCTCGTCCTCCGTGCTTGCTTTTTCTCAGAAAGAGCCGTGGTGTGCGTTTTCGCCGGAAAACGCGTTTTCGGCCGAAAACGTGTACGTTTGCACTTCCCCGCCACAGGGAAGCTGCTAGCCGGGAATTCTCTGCCTGGTTCTACCCGCTGCCCGGAACGCTACGCAGGGCAAAAGCGGTTCTCGTCCTCCGTGCTTGCTTTTTCTCAGAAAGAGCCGTGGTGTGCGTTTTCGCCGGAAAACGCGTTTTCGGCCGAAAACGTGTACGTTTGCACTTCCCCGCCACAGGGAAGCTGCTAGCCGGGAATTCTCTGCCTGGTTCTACCCGCTGCCCGGAACGCTACGCAGGGCAAAAGCGGTTCTCGTCCTCCGTGCTTGCTTTTTCTCAGAAAGAGCCGTGGTGTGCGTTTTCGCCGGAAAACGCGTTTTCGGCCGAAAACGTGTACGTTTGCACTTCCCCGCCACAGGGAAGCTGCTAGCCGGGAATTCTCTGCCTGGTTCTACCCGCTGCCCGGAACGCTACGCAGGGCAAAAGCGGTTCTCGTCCTCCGTGCTTGCTTTTTCTCAGAAAGAGCCGTGGTGTGCGTTTTCGCCGGAAAACGCGTTTTCGGCCGAAAACGTGTACGTTTGCACTTCCCCGCCACAGGGAAGCTGCTAGCCGGGAATTCTCTGCCTGGTTCTACCCGCTGCCCGGAACGCTACGCAGGGCAAAAGCGGTTCTCGTCCTCCGTGCTTGCTTTTTCTCAGAAAGAGCCGTGGTGTGCGTTTTCGCCGGAAAACGCGTTTTCGGCCGAAAACGTGTACGTTTGCACTTCCCCGCCACAGGGAAGCTGCTAGCCGGGAATTCTCTGCCTGGTTCTACCCGCTGCCCGGAACGCTACGCAGGGCAAAAGCGGTTCTCGTCCTCCGTGCTTGCTTTTTCTCAGAAAGAGCCGTGGTGTGCGTTTTCGCCGGAAAACGCGTTTTCGGCCGAAAACGTGTACGTTTGCACTTCCCCGCCACAGGGAAGCTGCTAGCCGGGAATTCTCTGCCTGGTTCTACCCGCTGCCCGGAACGCTACGCAGGGCAAAAGCGGTTCTCGTCCTCCGTGCTTGCTTTTTCTCAGAAAGAGCCGTGGTGTGCGTTTTCGCCGGAAAACGCGTTTTCGGCCGAAAACGTGTACGTTTGCACTTCCCCGCCACAGGGAAGCTGCTAGCCGGGAATTCTCTGCCTGGTTCTACCCGCTGCCCGGAACGCTACGCAGGGCAAAAGCGGTTCTCGTCCTCCGTGCTTGCTTTTTCTCAGAAAGAGCCGTGGTGTGCGTTTTCGCCGGAAAACGCGTTTTCGGCCGAAAACGTGTACGTTTGCACTTCCCCGCCACAGGGAAGCTGCTAGCCGGGAATTCTCTGCCTGGTTCTACCCGCTGCCCGGAACGCTACGCAGGGCAAAAGCGGTTCTCGTCCTCCGTGCTTGCTTTTTCTCAGAAAGAGCCGTGGTGTGCGTTTTCGCCGGAAAACGCGTTTTCGGCCGAAAACGTGTACGTTTGCACTTCCCCGCCACAGGGAAGCTGCTAGCCGGGAATTCTCTGCCTGGTTCTACCCGCTGCCCGGAACGCTACGCAGGGCAAAAGCGGTTCTCGTCCTCCGTGCTTGCTTTTTCTCAGAAAGAGCCGTGGTGTGCGTTTTCGCCGGAAAACGCGTTTTCGGCCGAAAACGTGTACGTTTGCACTTCCCCGCCACAGGGAAGCTGCTAGCCGGGAATTCTCTGCCTGGTTCTACCCGCTGCCCGGAACGCTACGCAGGGCAAAAGCGGTTCTCGTCCTCCGTGCTTGCTTTTTCTCAGAAAGAGCCGTGGTGTGCGTTTTCGCCGGAAAACGCGTTTTCGGCCGAAAACGTGTACGTTTGCACTTCCCCGCCACAGGGAAGCTGCTAGCCGGGAATTCTCTGCCTGGTTCTACCCGCTGCCCGGAACGCTACGCAGGGCAAAAGCGGTTCTCGTCCTCCGTGCTTGCTTTTTCTCAGAAAGAGCCGTGGTGTGCGTTTTCGCCGGAAAACGCGTTTTCGGCCGAAAACGTGTACGTTTGCACTTCCCCGCCACAGGGAAGCTGCTAGCCGGGAATTCTCTGCCTGGTTCTACCCGCTGCCCGGAACGCTACGCAGGGCAAAAGCGGTTCTCGTCCTCCGTGCTTGCTTTTTCTCAGAAAGAGCCGTGGTGTGCGTTTTCGCCGGAAAACGCGTTTTCGGCCGAAAACGTGTACGTTTGCACTTCCCCGCCACAGGGAAGCTGCTAGCCGGGAATTCTCTGCCTGGTTCTACCCGCTGCCCGGAACGCTACGCAGGGCAAAAGCGGTTCTCGTCCTCCGTGCTTGCTTTTTCTCAGAAAGAGCCGTGGTGTGCGTTTTCGCCGGAAAACGCGTTTTCGGCCGAAAACGTGTACGTTTGCACTTCCCCGCCACAGGGAAGCTGCTAGCCGGGAATTCTCTGCCTGGTTCTACCCGCTGCCCGGAACGCTACGCAGGGCAAAAGCGGTTCTCGTCCTCCGTGCTTGCTTTTTCTCAGAAAGAGCCGTGGTGTGCGTTTTCGCCGGAAAACGCGTTTTCGGCCGAAAACGTGTACGTTTGCACTTCCCCGCCACAGGGAAGCTGCTAGCCGGGAATTCTCTGCCTGGTTCTACCCGCTGCCCGGAACGCTACGCAGGGCAAAAGCGGTTCTCGTCCTCCGTGCTTGCTTTTTCTCAGAAAGAGCCGTGGTGTGCGTTTTCGCCGGAAAACGCGTTTTCGGCCGAAAACGTGTACGTTTGCACTTCCCCGCCACAGGGAAGCTGCTAGCCGGGAATTCTCTGCCTGGTTCTACCCGCTGCCCGGAACGCTACGCAGGGCAAAAGCGGTTCTCGTCCTCCGTGCTTGCTTTTTCTCAGAAAGAGCCGTGGTGTGCGTTTTCGCCGGAAAACGCGTTTTCGGCCGAAAACGTGTACGTTTGCACTTCCCCGCCACAGGGAAGCTGCTAGCCGGGAATTCTCTGCCTGGTTCTACCCGCTGCCCGGAACGCTACGCAGGGCAAAAGCGGTTCTCGTCCTCCGTGCTTGCTTTTTCTCAGAAAGAGCCGTGGTGTGCGTTTTCGCCGGAAAACGCGTTTTCGGCCGAAAACGTGTACGTTTGCACTTCCCCGCCACAGGGAAGCTGCTAGCCGGGAATTCTCTGCCTGGTTCTACCCGCTGCCCGGAACGCTACGCAGGGCAAAAGCGGTTCTCGTCCTCCGTGCTTGCTTTTTCTCAGAAAGAGCCGTGGTGTGCGTTTTCGCCGGAAAACGCGTTTTCGGCCGAAAACGTGTACGTTTGCACTTCCCCGCCACAGGGAAGCTGCTAGCCGGGAATTCTCTGCCTGGTTCTACCCGCTGCCCGGAACGCTACGCAGGGCAAAAGCGGTTCTCGTCCTCCGTGCTTGCTTTTTCTCAGAAAGAGCCGTGGTGTGCGTTTTCGCCGGAAAACGCGTTTTCGGCCGAAAACGTGTACGTTTGCACTTCCCCGCCACAGGGAAGCTGCTAGCCGGGAATTCTCTGCCTGGTTCTACCCGCTGCCCGGAACGCTACGCAGGGCAAAAGCGGTTCTCGTCCTCCGTGCTTGCTTTTTCTCAGAAAGAGCCGTGGTGTGCGTTTTCGCCGGAAAACGCGTTTTCGGCCGAAAACGTGTACGTTTGCACTTCCCCGCCACAGGGAAGCTGCTAGCCGGGAATTCTCTGCCTGGTTCTACCCGCTGCCCGGAACGCTACGCAGGGCAAAAGCGGTTCTCGTCCTCCGTGCTTGCTTTTTCTCAGAAAGAGCCGTGGTGTGCGTTTTCGCCGGAAAACGCGTTTTCGGCCGAAAACGTGTACGTTTGCACTTCCCCGCCACAGGGAAGCTGCTAGCCGGGAATTCTCTGCCTGGTTCTACCCGCTGCCCGGAACGCTACGCAGGGCAAAAGCGGTTCTCGTCCTCCGTGCTTGCTTTTTCTCAGAAAGAGCCGTGGTGTGCGTTTTCGCCGGAAAACGCGTTTTCGGCCGAAAACGTGTACGTTTGCACTTCCCCGCCACAGGGAAGCTGCTAGCCGGGAATTCTCTGCCTGGTTCTACCCGCTGCCCGGAACGCTACGCAGGGCAAAAGCGGTTCTCGTCCTCCGTGCTTGCTTTTTCTCAGAAAGAGCCGTGGTGTGCGTTTTCGCCGGAAAACGCGTTTTCGGCCGAAAACGTGTACGTTTGCACTTCCCCGCCACAGGGAAGCTGCTAGCCGGGAATTCTCTGCCTGGTTCTACCCGCTGCCCGGAACGCTACGCAGGGCAAAAGCGGTTCTCGTCCTCCGTGCTTGCTTTTTCTCAGAAAGAGCCGTGGTGTGCGTTTTCGCCGGAAAACGCGTTTTCGGCCGAAAACGTGTACGTTTGCACTTCCCCGCCACAGGGAAGCTGCTAGCCGGGAATTCTCTGCCTGGTTCTACCCGCTGCCCGGAACGCTACGCAGGGCAAAAGCGGTTCTCGTCCTCCGTGCTTGCTTTTTCTCAGAAAGAGCCGTGGTGTGCGTTTTCGCCGGAAAACGCGTTTTCGGCCGAAAACGTGTACGTTTGCACTTCCCCGCCACAGGGAAGCTGCTAGCCGGGAATTCTCTGCCTGGTTCTACCCGCTGCCCGGAACGCTACGCAGGGCAAAAGCGGTTCTCGTCCTCCGTGCTTGCTTTTTCTCAGAAAGAGCCGTGGTGTGCGATTTCGCCGGAAAACGCTTTTTCGGCCGAAAACGTGTACGTTTGCACTTCCCCGCCACAGGGAAGCTGCTAGCCGGGAATTCTCTGCCTGGTTCTACCCGCTGCCCGGAACGCTACGCAGGGCAAAAGCGGTTCTCGTCCTCCGTGCTTGCTTTTTCTCAGAAAGAGCCGTGGTGTGCGTTTTCGCCGGAAAACGCGTTTTCGGCCGAAAACGTGTACGTTTGCACTTCCCCGCCACAGGGAAGCTGCTAGCCGGGAATTCTCTGCCTGGTTCTACCCGCTGCCCGGAACGCTACGCAGGGCAAAAGCGGTTCTCGTCCTCCGTGCTTGCTTTTTCTCAGAAAGAGCCGTGGTGTGCGTTTTCGCCGGAAAACGCGTTTTCGGCCGAAAACGTGTACGTTTGCACTTCCCCGCCACAGGGAAGCTGCTAGCCGGGAATTCTCTGCCTGGTTCTACCCGCTGCCCGGAACGCTACGCAGGGCAAAAGCGGTTCTCGTCCTCCGTGCTTGCTTTTTCTCAGAAAGAGCCGTGGTGTGCGTTTTCGCCGGAAAACGCGTTTTCGGCCGAAAACGTGTACGTTTGCACTTCCCCGCCACAGGGAAGCTGCTAGCCGGGAATTCTCTGCCTGGTTCTACCCGCTGCCCGGAACGCTACGCAGGGCAAAAGCGGTTCTCGTCCTCCGTGCTTGCTTTTTCTCAGAAAGAGCCGTGGTGTGCGTTTTCGCCGGAAAACGCGTTTTCGGCCGAAAACGTGTACGTTTGCACTTCCCCGCCACAGGGAAGCTGCTAGCCGGGAATTCTCTGCCTGGTTCTACCCGCTGCCCGGAACGCTACGCAGGGCAAAAGCGGTTCTCGTCCTCCGTGCTTGCTTTTTCTCAGAAAGAGCCGTGGTGTGCGTTTTCGCCGGAAAACGCGTTTTCGGCCGAAAACGTGTACGTTTGCACTTCCCCGCCACAGGGAAGCTGCTAGCCGGGAATTCTCTGCCTGGTTCTACCCGCTGCCCGGAACGCTACGCAGGGCAAAAGCGGTTCTCGTCCTCCGTGCTTGCTTTTTCTCAGAAAGAGCCGTGGTGTGCGTTTTCGCCGGAAAACGCGTTTTCGGCCGAAAACGTGTACGTTTGCACTTCCCCGCCACAGGGAAGCTGCTAGCCGGGAATTCTCTGCCTGGTTCTACCCGCTGCCCGGAACGCTACGCAGGGCAAAAGCGGTTCTCGTCCTCCGTGCTTGCTTTTTCTCAGAAAGAGCCGTGGTGTGCGTTTTCGCCGGAAAACGCGTTTTCGGCCGAAAACGTGTACGTTTGCACTTCCCCGCCACAGGGAAGCTGCTAGCCGGGAATTCTCTGCCTGGTTCTACCCGCTGCCCGGAACGCTACGCAGGGCAAAAGCGGTTCTCGTCCTCCGTGCTTGCTTTTTCTCAGAAAGAGCCGTGGTGTGCGTTTTCGCCGGAAAACGCGTTTTCGGCCGAAAACGTGTACGTTTGCACTTCCCCGCCACAGGGAAGCTGCTAGCCGGGAATTCTCTGCCTGGTTCTACCCGCTGCCCGGAACGCTACGCAGGGCAAAAGCGGTTCTCGTCCTCCGTGCTTGCTTTTTCTCAGAAAGAGCCGTGGTGTGCGTTTTCGCCGGAAAACGCGTTTTCGGCCGAAAACGTGTACGTTTGCACTTCCCCGCCACAGGGAAGCTGCTAGCCGGGAATTCTCTGCCTGGTTCTACCCGCTGCCCGGAACGCTACGCAGGGCAAAAGCGGTTCTCGTCCTCCGTGCTTGCTTTTTCTCAGAAAGAGCCGTGGTGTGCGTTTTCGCCGGAAAACGCGTTTTCGGCCGAAAACGTGTACGTTTGCACTTCCCCGCCACAGGGAAGCTGCTAGCCGGGAATTCTCTGCCTGGTTCTACCCGCTGCCCGGAACGCTACGCAGGGCAAAAGCGGTTCTCGTCCTCCGTGCTTGCTTTTTCTCAGAAAGAGCCGTGGTGTGCGTTTTCGCCGGAAAACGCGTTTTCGGCCGAAAACGTGTACGTTTGCACTTCCCCGCCACAGGGAAGCTGCTAGCCGGGAATTCTCTGCCTGGTTCTACCCGCTGCCCGGAACGCTACGCAGGGCAAAAGCGGTTCTCGTCCTCCGTGCTTGCTTTTTCTCAGAAAGAGCCGTGGTGTGCGTTTTCGCCGGAAAACGCGTTTTCGGCCGAAAACGTGTACGTTTGCACTTCCCCGCCACAGGGAAGCTGCTAGCCGGGAATTCTCTGCCTGGTTCTACCCGCTGCCCGGAACGCTACGCAGGGCAAAAGCGGTTCTCGTCCTCCGTGCTTGCTTTTTCTCAGAAAGAGCCGTGGTGTGCGTTTTCGCCGGAAAACGCGTTTTCGGCCGAAAACGTGTACGTTTGCACTTCCCCGCCACAGGGAAGCTGCTAGCCGGGAATTCTCTGCCTGGTTCTACCCGCTGCCCGGAACGCTACGCAGGGCAAAAGCGGTTCTCGTCCTCCGTGCTTGCTTTTTCTCAGAAAGAGCCGTGGTGTGCGTTTTCGCCGGAAAACGCGTTTTCGGCCGAAAACGTGTACGTTTGCACTTCCCCGCCACAGGGAAGCTGCTAGCCGGGAATTCTCTGCCTGGTTCTACCCGCTGCCCGGAACGCTACGCAGGGCAAAAGCGGTTCTCGTCCTCCGTGCTTGCTTTTTCTCAGAAAGAGCCGTGGTGTGCGTTTTCGCCGGAAAACGCGTTTTCGGCCGAAAACGTGTACGTTTGCACTTCCCCGCCACAGGGAAGCTGCTAGCCGGGAATTCTCTGCCTGGTTCTACCCGCTGCCCGGAACGCTACGCAGGGCAAAAGCGGTTCTCGTCCTCCGTGCTTGCTTTTTCTCAGAAAGAGCCGTGGTGTGCGTTTTCGCCGGAAAACGCGTTTTCGGCCGAAAACGTGTACGTTTGCACTTCCCCGCCACAGGGAAGCTGCTAGCCGGGAATTCTCTGCCTGGTTCTACCCGCTGCCCGGAACGCTACGCAGGGCAAAAGCGGTTCTCGTCCTCCGTGCTTGCTTTTTCTCAGAAAGAGCCGTGGTGTGCGTTTTCGCCGGAAAACGCGTTTTCGGCCGAAAACGTGTACGTTTGCACTTCCCCGCCACAGGGAAGCTGCTAGCCGGGAATTCTCTGCCTGGTTCTACCCGCTGCCCGGAACGCTACGCAGGGCAAAAGCGGTTCTCGTCCTCCGTGCTTGCTTTTTCTCAGAAAGAGCCGTGGTGTGCGTTTTGGCCGGAAAACGCGTTTTCGGCCGAAAACGTGTACGTTTGCACTTCCCCGCCACAGGGAAGCTGCTAGCCGGGAATTCTCTGCCTGGTTCTACCCGCTGCCCGGAACGCTACGCAGGGCAAAAGCGGTTCTCGTCCTCCGTGCTTGCTTTTTCTCAGAAAGAGCCGTGGTGTGCGTTTTCGCCGGAAAACGCGTTTTCGGCCGAAAACGTGTACGTTTGCACTTCCCCGCCACAGGGAAGCTGCTAGCCGGGAATTCTCTGCCTGGTTCTACCCGCTGCCCGGAACGCTACGCAGGGCAAAAGCGGTTCTCGTCCTCCGTGCTTGCTTTTTCTCAGAAAGAGCCGTGGTGTGCGTTTTCGCCGGAAAACGCGTTTTCGGCCGAAAACGTGTACGTTTGCACTTCCCCGCCACAGGGAAGCTGCTAGCCGGGAATTCTCTGCCTGGTTCTACCCGCTGCCCGGAACGCTACGCAGGGCAAAAGCGGTTCTCGTCCTCCGTGCTTGCTTTTTCTCAGAAAGAGCCGTGGTGTGCGTTTTCGCCGGAAAACGCGTTTTCGGCCGAAAACGTGTACGTTTGCACTTCCCCGCCACAGGGAAGCTGCTAGCCGGGAATTCTCTGCCTGGTTCTACCCGCTGCCCGGAACGCTACGCAGGGCAAAAGCGGTTCTCGTCCTCCGTGCTTGCTTTTTCTCAGAAAGAGCCGTGGTGTGCGTTTTCGCCGGAAAACGCGTTTTCGGCCGAAAACGTGTACGTTTGCACTTCCCCGCCACAGGGAAGCTGCTAGCCGGGAATTCTCTGCCTGGTTCTACCCGCTGCCCGGAACGCTACGCAGGGCAAAAGCGGTTCTCGTCCTCCGTGCTTGCTTTTTCTCAGAAAGAGCCGTGGTGTGCGTTTTCGCCGGAAAACGCGTTTTCGGCCGAAAACGTGTACGTTTGCACTTCCCCGCCACAGGGAAGCTGCTAGCCGGGAATTCTCTGCCTGGTTCTACCCGCTGCCCGGAACGCTACGCAGGGCAAAAGCGGTTCTCGTCCTCCGTGCTTGCTTTTTCTCAGAAAGAGCCGTGGTGTGCGTTTTCGCCGGAAAACGCGTTTTCGGCCGAAAACGTGTACGTTTGCACTTCCCCGCCACAGGGAAGCTGCTAGCCGGGAATTCTCTGCCTGGTTCTACCCGCTGCCCGGAACGCTACGCAGGGCAAAAGCGGTTCTCGTCCTCCGTGCTTGCTTTTTCTCAGAAAGAGCCGTGGTGTGCGTTTTCGCCGGAAAACGCGTTTTCGGCCGAAAACGTGTACGTTTGCACTTCCCCGCCACAGGGAAGCTGCTAGCCGGGAATTCTCTGCCTGGTTCTACCCGCTGCCCGGAACGCTACGCAGGGCAAAAGCGGTTCTCGTCCTCCGTGCTTGCTTTTTCTCAGAAAGAGCCGTGGTGTGCGTTTTCGCCGGAAAACGCGTTTTCGGCCGAAAACGTGTACGTTTGCACTTCCCCGCCACAGGGAAGCTGCTAGCCGGGAATTCTCTGCCTGGTTCTACCCGCTGCCCGGAACGCTACGCAGGGCAAAAGCGGTTCTCGTCCTCCGTGCTTGCTTTTTCTCAGAAAGAGCCGTGGTGTGCGTTTTCGCCGGAAAACGCGTTTTCGGCCGAAAACGTGTACGTTTGCACTTCCCCGCCACAGGGAAGCTGCTAGCCGGGAATTCTCTGCCTGGTTCTACCCGCTGCCCGGAACGCTACGCAGGGCAAAAGCGGTTCTCGTCCTCCGTGCTTGCTTTTTCTCAGAAAGAGCCGTGGTGTGCGTTTTCGCCGGAAAACGCGTTTTCGGCCGAAAACGTGTACGTTTGCACTTCCCCGCCACAGGGAAGCTGCTAGCCGGGAATTCTCTGCCTGGTTCTACCCGCTGCCCGGAACGCTACGCAGGGCAAAAGCGGTTCTCGTCCTCCGTGCTTGCTTTTTCTCAGAAAGAGCCGTGGTGTGCGTTTTCGCCGGAAAACGCGTTTTCGGCCGAAAACGTGTACGTTTGCACTTCCCCGCCACAGGGAAGCTGCTAGCCGGGAATTCTCTGCCTGGTTCTACCCGCTGCCCGGAACGCTACGCAGGGCAAAAGCGGTTCTCGTCCTCCGTGCTTGCTTTTTCTCAGAAAGAGCCGTGGTGTGCGTTTTCGCCGGAAAACGCGTTTTCGGCCGAAAACGTGTACGTTTGCACTTCCCCGCCACAGGGAAGCTGCTAGCCGGGAATTCTCTGCCTGGTTCTACCCGCTGCCCGGAACGCTACGCAGGGCAAAAGCGGTTCTCGTCCTCCGTGCTTGCTTTTTCTCAGAAAGAGCCGTGGTGTGCGTTTTCGCCGGAAAACGCGTTTTCGGCCGAAAACGTGTACGTTTGCACTTCCCCGCCACAGGGAAGCTGCTAGCCGGGAATTCTCTGCCTGGTTCTACCCGCTGCCCGGAACGCTACGCAGGGCAAAAGCGGTTCTCGTCCTCCGTGCTTGCTTTTTCTCAGAAAGAGCCGTGGTGTGCGTTTTCGCCGGAAAACGCGTTTTCGGCCGAAAACGTGTACGTTTGCACTTCCCCGCCACAGGGAAGCTGCTAGCCGGGAATTCTCTGCCTGGTTCTACCCGCTGCCCGGAACGCTACGCAGGGCAAAAGCGGTTCTCGTCCTCCGTGCTTGCTTTTTCTCAGAAAGAGCCGTGGTGTGCGTTTTCGCCGGAAAACGCGTTTTCGGCCGAAAACGTGTACGTTTGCACTTCCCCGCCACAGGGAAGCTGCTAGCCGGGAATTCTCTGCCTGGTTCTACCCGCTGCCCGGAACGCTACGCAGGGCAAAAGCGGTTCTCGTCCTCCGTGCTTGCTTTTTCTCAGAAAGAGCCGTGGTGTGCGTTTTCGCCGGAAAACGCGTTTTCGGCCGAAAACGTGTACGTTTGCACTTCCCCGCCACAGGGAAGCTGCTAGCCGGGAATTCTCTGCCTGGTTCTACCCGCTGCCCGGAACGCTACGCAGGGCAAAAGCGGTTCTCTTCCTCCGTGCTTGCTTTTTCTCAGAAAGAGCCGTGGTGTGCCTTTTCGCCGGAAAACGCGTTTTCGGCCGAAAACGTGTACGTTTGCACTTCCCCGCCACAGGGAAGCTGCTAGCCGGGAATTCTCTGCCTGGTTCTACCCGCTGCCCGGAACGCTACGCAGGGCAAAAGCGGTTCTCGTCCTCCGTGCTTGCTTTTTCTCAGAAAGAGCCGTGGTGTGCGTTTTCGCCGGAAAACGCGTTTTCGGCCGAAAACGTGTACGTTTGCACTTCCCCGCCACAGGGAAGCTGCTAGCCGGGAATTCTCTGCCTGGTTCTACCCGCTGCCCGGAACGCTACGCAGGGCAAAAGCGGTTCTCGTCCTCCGTGCTTGCTTTTTCTCAGAAAGAGCCGTGGTGTGCGTTTTCGCCGGAAAACGCGTTTTCGGCCGAAAACGTGTACGTTTGCACTTCCCCGCCACAGGGAAGCTGCTAGCCGGGAATTCTCTGCCTGGTTCTACCCGCTGCCCGGAACGCTACGCAGGGCAAAAGCGGTTCTCGTCCTCCGTGCTTGCTTTTTCTCAGAAAGAGCCGTGGTGTGCGTTTTCGCCGGAAAACGCGTTTTCGGCCGAAAACGTGTACGTTTGCACTTCCCCGCCACAGGGAAGCTGCTAGCCGGGAATTCTCTGCCTGGTTCTACCCGCTGCCCGGAACGCTACGCAGGGCAAAAGCGGTTCTCGTCCTCCGTGCTTGCTTTTTCTCAGAAAGAGCCGTGGTGTGCGTTTTCGCCGGAAAACGCGTTTTCGGCCGAAAACGTGTACGTTTGCACTTCCCCGCCACAGGGAAGCTGCTAGCCGGGAATTCTCTGCCTGGTTCTACCCGCTGCCCGGAACGCTACGCAGGGCAAAAGCGGTTCTCGTCCTCCGTGCTTGCTTTTTCTCAGAAAGAGCCGTGGTGTGCGTTTTCGCCGGAAAACGCGTTTTCGGCCGAAAACGTGTACGTTTGCACTTCCCCGCCACAGGGAAGCTGCTAGCCGGGAATTCTCTGCCTGGTTCTACCCGCTGCCCGGAACGCTACGCAGGGCAAAAGCGGTTCTCGTCCTCCGTGCTTGCTTTTTCTCAGAAAGAGCCGTGGTGTGCGTTTTCGCCGGAAAACGCGTTTTCGGCCGAAAACGTGTACGTTTGCACTTCCCCGCCACAGGGAAGCTGCTAGCCGGGAATTCTCTGCCTGGTTCTACCCGCTGCCCGGAACGCTACGCAGGGCAAAAGCGGTTCTCGTCCTCCGTGCTTGCTTTTTCTCAGAAAGAGCCGTGGTGTGCGTTTTCGCCGGAAAACGCGTTTTCGGCCGAAAACGTGTACGTTTGCACTTCCCCGCCACAGGGAAGCTGCTAGCCGGGAATTCTCTGCCTGGTTCTACCCGCTGCCCGGAACGCTACGCAGGGCAAAAGCGGTTCTCTTCCTCCGTGCTTGCTTTTTCTCAGAAAGAGCCGTGGTGTGCCTTTTCGCCGGAAAACGCGTTTTCGGCCGAAAACGTGTACGTTTGCACTTCCCCGCCACAGGGAAGCTGCTAGCCGGGAATTCTCTGCCTGGTTCTACCCGCTGCCCGGAACGCTACGCAGGGCAAAAGCGGTTCTCGTCCTCCGTGCTTGCTTTTTCTCAGAAAGAGCCGTGGTGTGCGTTTTCGCCGGAAAACGCGTTTTCGGCCGAAAACGTGTACGTTTGCACTTCCCCGCCACAGGGAAGCTGCTAGCCGGGAATTCTCTGCCTGGTTCTACCCGCTGCCCGGAACGCTACGCAGGGCAAAAGCGGTTCTCGTCCTCCGTGCTTGCTTTTTCTCAGAAAGAGCCGTGGTGTGCGTTTTCGCCGGAAAACGCGTTTTCGGCCGAAAACGTGTACGTTTGCACTTCCCCGCCACAGGGAAGCTGCTAGCCGGGAATTCTCTGCCTGGTTCTACCCGCTGCCCGGAACGCTACGCAGGGCAAAAGCGGTTCTCGTCCTCCGTGCTTGCTTTTTCTCAGAAAGAGCCGTGGTGTGCGTTTTCGCCGGAAAACGCGTTTTCGGCCGAAAACGTGTACGTTTGCACTTCCCCGCCACAGGGAAGCTGCTAGCCGGGAATTCTCTGCCTGGTTCTACCCGCTGCCCGGAACGCTACGCAGGGCAAAAGCGGTTCTCGTCCTCCGTGCTTGCTTTTTCTCAGAAAGAGCCGTGGTGTGCGTTTTCGCCGGAAAACGCGTTTTCGGCCGAAAACGTGTACGTTTGCACTTCCCCGCCACAGGGAAGCTGCTAGCCGGGAATTCTCTGCCTGGTTCTACCCGCTGCCCGGAACGCTACGCAGGGCAAAAGCGGTTCTCGTCCTCCGTGCTTGCTTTTTCTCAGAAAGAGCCGTGGTGTGCGTTTTCGCCGGAAAACGCGTTTTCGGCCGAAAACGTGTACGTTTGCACTTCCCCGCCACAGGGAAGCTGCTAGCCGGGAATTCTCTGCCTGGTTCTACCCGCTGCCCGGAACGCTACGCAGGGCAAAAGCGGTTCTCGTCCTCCGTGCTTGCTTTTTCTCAGAAAGAGCCGTGGTGTGCGTTTTCGCCGGAAAACGCGTTTTCGGCCGAAAACGTGTACGTTTGCACTTCCCCGCCACAGGGAAGCTGCTAGCCGGGAATTCTCTGCCTGGTTCTACCCGCTGCCCGGAACGCTACGCAGGGCAAAAGCGGTTCTCGTCCTCCGTGCTTGCTTTTTCTCAGAAAGAGCCGTGGTGTGCGTTTTCGCCGGAAAACGCGTTTTCGGCCGAAAACGTGTACGTTTGCACTTCCCCGCCACAGGGAAGCTGCTAGCCGGGAATTCTCTGCCTGGTTCTACCCGCTGCCCGGAACGCTACGCAGGGCAAAAGCGGTTCTCGTCCTCCGTGCTTGCTTTTTCTCAGAAAGAGCCGTGGTGTGCGTTTTCGCCGGAAAACGCGTTTTCGGCCGAAAACGTGTACGTTTGCACTTCCCCGCCACAGGGAAGCTGCTAGCCGGGAATTCTCTGCCTGGTTCTACCCGCTGCCCGGAACGCTACGCAGGGCAAAAGCGGTTCTCGTCCTCCGTGCTTGCTTTTTCTCAGAAAGAGCCGTGGTGTGCGTTTTCGCCGGAAAACGCGTTTTCGGCCGAAAACGTGTACGTTTGCACTTCCCCGCCACAGGGAAGCTGCTAGCCGGGAATTCTCTGCCTGGTTCTACCCGCTGCCCGGAACGCTACGCAGGGCAAAAGCGGTTCTCGTCCTCCGTGCTTGCTTTTTCTCAGAAAGAGCCGTGGTGTGCGTTTTCGCCGGAAAACGCGTTTTCGGCCGAAAACGTGTACGTTTGCACTTCCCCGCCACAGGGAAGCTGCTAGCCGGGAATTCTCTGCCTGGTTCTACCCGCTGCCCGGAACGCTACGCAGGGCAAAAGCGGTTCTCGTCCTCCGTGCTTGCTTTTTCTCAGAAAGAGCCGTGGTGTGCGTTTTCGCCGGAAAACGCGTTTTCGGCCGAAAACGTGTACGTTTGCACTTCCCCGCCACAGGGAAGCTGCTAGCCGGGAATTCTCTGCCTGGTTCTACCCGCTGCCCGGAACGCTACGCAGGGCAAAAGCGGTTCTCGTCCTCCGTGCTTGCTTTTTCTCAGAAAGAGCCGTGGTGTGCGTTTTCGCCGGAAAACGCGTTTTCGGCCGAAAACGTGTACGTTTGCACTTCCCCGCCACAGGGAAGCTGCTAGCCGGGAATTCTCTGCCTGGTTCTACCCGCTGCCCGGAACGCTACGCAGGGCAAAAGCGGTTCTCGTCCTCCGTGCTTGCTTTTTCTCAGAAAGAGCCGTGGTGTGCGTTTTCGCCGGAAAACGCGTTTTCGGCCGAAAACGTGTACGTTTGCACTTCCCCGCCACAGGGAAGCTGCTAGCCGGGAATTCTCTGCCTGGTTCTACCCGCTGCCCGGAACGCTACGCAGGGCAAAAGCGGTTCTCGTCCTCCGTGCTTGCTTTTTCTCAGAAAGAGCCGTGGTGTGCGTTTTCGCCGGAAAACGCGTTTTCGGCCGAAAACGTGTACGTTTGCACTTCCCCGCCACAGGGAAGCTGCTAGCCGGGAATTCTCTGCCTGGTTCTACCCGCTGCCCGGAACGCTACGCAGGGCAAAAGCGGTTCTCGTCCACCGTGCTTGCTTTTTCTCAGAAAGAGCCGTGGTGTGCGTTTTCGCCGGAAAACGCGTTTTCGGCCGAAAACGTGTACGTTTGCACTTCCCCGCCACAGGGAAGCTGCTAGCCGGGAATTCTCTGCCTGGTTCTACCCGCTGCCCGGAACGCTACGCAGGGCAAAAGCGGTTCTCGTCCTCCGTGCTTGCTTTTTCTCAGAAAGAGCCGTGGTGTGCGTTTTCGCCGGAAAACGCGTTTTCGGCCGAAAACGTGTACGTTTGCACTTCCCCGCCACAGGGAAGCTGCTAGCCGGGAATTCTCTGCCTGGTTCTACCCGCTGCCCGGAACGCTACGCAGGGCAAAAGCGGTTCTCGTCCTCCGTGCTTGCTTTTTCTCAGAAAGAGCCGTGGTGTGCGTTTTCGCCGGAAAACGCGTTTTCGGCCGAAAACGTGTACGTTTGCACTTCCCCGCCACAGGGAAGCTGCTAGCCGGGAATTCTCTGCCTGGTTCTACCCGCTGCCCGGAACGCTACGCAGGGCAAAAGCGGTTCTCGTCCTCCGTGCTTGCTTTTTCTCAGAAAGAGCCGTGGTGTGCGTTTTCGCCGGAAAACGCGTTTTCGGCCGAAAACGTGTACGTTTGCACTTCCCCGCCACAGGGAAGCTGCTAGCCGGGAATTCTCTGCCTGGTTCTACCCGCTGCCCGGAACGCTACGCAGGGCAAAAGCGGTTCTCGTCCTCCGTGCTTGCTTTTTCTCAGAAAGAGCCGTGGTGTGCGTTTTCGCCGGAAAACGCGTTTTCGGCCGAAAACGTGTACGTTTGCACTTCCCCGCCACAGGGAAGCTGCTAGCCGGGAATTCTCTGCCTGGTTCTACCCGCTGCCCGGAACGCTACGCAGGGCAAAAGCGGTTCTCGTCCTCCGTGCTTGCTTTTTCTCAGAAAGAGCCGTGGTGTGCGTTTTCGCCGGAAAACGCGTTTTCGGCCGAAAACGTGTACGTTTGCACTTCCCCGCCACAGGGAAGCTGCTAGCCGGGAATTCTCTGCCTGGTTCTACCCGCTGCCCGGAACGCTACGCAGGGCAAAAGCGGTTCTCGTCCTCCGTGCTTGCTTTTTCTCAGAAAGAGCCGTGGTGTGCGTTTTCGCCGGAAAACGCGTTTTCGGCCGAAAACGTGTACGTTTGCACTTCCCCGCCACAGGGAAGCTGCTAGCCGGGAATTCTCTGCCTGGTTCTACCCGCTGCCCGGAACGCTACGCAGGGCAAAAGCGGTTCTCGTCCTCCGTGCTTGCTTTTTCTCAGAAAGAGCCGTGGTGTGCGTTTTCGCCGGAAAACGCGTTTTCGGCCGAAAACGTGTACGTTTGCACTTCCCCGCCACAGGGAAGCTGCTAGCCGGGAATTCTCTGCCTGGTTCTACCCGCTGCCCGGAACGCTACGCAGGGCAAAAGCGGTTCTCGTCCTCCGTGCTTGCTTTTTCTCAGAAAGAGCCGTGGTGTGCGTTTTCGCCGGAAAACGCGTTTTCGGCCGAAAACGTGTACGTTTGCACTTCCCCGCCACAGGGAAGCTGCTAGCCGGGAATTCTCTGCCTGGTTCTACCCGCTGCCCGGAACGCTACGCAGGGCAAAAGCGGTTCTCGTCCTCCGTGCTTGCTTTTTCTCAGAAAGAGCCGTGGTGTGCGTTTTCGCCGGAAAACGCGTTTTCGGCCGAAAACGTGTACGTTTGCACTTCCCCGCCACAGGGAAGCTGCTAGCCGGGAATTCTCTGCCTGGTTCTACCCGCTGCCCGGAACGCTACGCAGGGCAAAAGCGGTTCTCGTCCTCCGTGCTTGCTTTTTCTCAGAAAGAGCCGTGGTGTGCGTTTTCGCCGGAAAACGCGTTTTCGGCCGAAAACGTGTACGTTTGCACTTCCCCGCCACAGGGAAGCTGCTAGCCGGGAATTCTCTGCCTGGTTCTACCCGCTGCCCGGAACGCTACGCAGGGCAAAAGCGGTTCTCGTCCTCCGTGCTTGCTTTTTCTCAGAAAGAGCCGTGGTGTGCGTTTTCGCCGGAAAACGCGTTTTCGGCCGAAAACGTGTACGTTTGCACTTCCCCGCCACAGGGAAGCTGCTAGCCGGGAATTCTCTGCCTGGTTCTACCCGCTGCCCGGAACGCTACGCAGGGCAAAAGCGGTTCTCGTCCTCCGTGCTTGCTTTTTCTCAGAAAGAGCCGTGGTGTGCGTTTTCGCCGGAAAACGCGTTTTCGGCCGAAAACGTGTACGTTTGCACTTCCCCGCCACAGGGAAGCTGCTAGCCGGGAATTCTCTGCCTGGTTCTACCCGCTGCCCGGAACGCTACGCAGGGCAAAAGCGGTTCTCGTCCTCCGTGCTTGCTTTTTCTCAGAAAGAGCCGTGGTGTGCGTTTTCGCCGGAAAACGCGTTTTCGGCCGAAAACGTGTACGTTTGCACTTCCCCGCCACAGGGAAGCTGCTAGCCGGGAATTCTCTGCCTGGTTCTACCCGCTGCCCGGAACGCTACGCAGGGCAAAAGCGGTTCTCGTCCTCCGTGCTTGCTTTTTCTCAGAAAGAGCCGTGGTGTGCGTTTTCGCCGGAAAACGCGTTTTCGGCCGAAAACGTGTACGTTTGCACTTCCCCGCCACAGGGAAGCTGCTAGCCGGGAATTCTCTGCCTGGTTCTACCCGCTGCCCGGAACGCTACGCAGGGCAAAAGCGGTTCTCGTCCTCCGTGCTTGCTTTTTCTCAGAAAGAGCCGTGGTGTGCGTTTTCGCCGGAAAACGCGTTTTCGGCCGAAAACGTGTACGTTTGCACTTCCCCGCCACAGGGAAGCTGCTAGCCGGGAATTCTCTGCCTGGTTCTACCCGCTGCCCGGAACGCTACGCAGGGCAAAAGCGGTTCTCGTCCTCCGTGCTTGCTTTTTCTCAGAAAGAGCCGTGGTGTGCGTTTTCGCCGGAAAACGCGTTTTCGGCCGAAAACGTGTACGTTTGCACTTCCCCGCCACAGGGAAGCTGCTAGCCGGGAATTCTCTGCCTGGTTCTACCCGCTGCCCGGAACGCTACGCAGGGCAAAAGCGGTTCTCGTCCTCCGTGCTTGCTTTTTCTCAGAAAGAGCCGTGGTGTGCGTTTTCGCCGGAAAACGCGTTTTCGGCCGAAAACGTGTACGTTTGCACTTCCCCGCCACAGGGAAGCTGCTAGCCGGGAATTCTCTGCCTGGTTCTACCCGCTGCCCGGAACGCTACGCAGGGCAAAAGCGGTTCTCGTCCTCCGTGCTTGCTTTTTCTCAGAAAGAGCCGTGGTGTGCGTTTTCGCCGGAAAACGCGTTTTCGGCCGAAAACGTGTACGTTTGCACTTCCCCGCCACAGGGAAGCTGCTAGCCGGGAATTCTCTGCCTGGTTCTACCCGCTGCCCGGAACGCTACGCAGGGCAAAAGCGGTTCTCGTCCTCCGTGCTTGCTTTTTCTCAGAAAGAGCCGTGGTGTGCGTTTTCGCCGGAAAACGCGTTTTCGGCCGAAAACGTGTACGTTTGCACTTCCCCGCCACAGGGAAGCTGCTAGCCGGGAATTCTCTGCCTGGTTCTACCCGCTGCCCGGAACGCTACGCAGGGCAAAAGCGGTTCTCGTCCTCCGTGCTTGCTTTTTCTCAGAAAGAGCCGTGGTGTGCGTTTTCGCCGGAAAACGCGTTTTCGGCCGAAAACGTGTACGTTTGCACTTCCCCGCCACAGGGAAGCTGCTAGCCGGGAATTCTCTGCCTGGTTCTACCCGCTGCCCGGAACGCTACGCAGGGCAAAAGCGGTTCTCGTCCTCCGTGCTTGCTTTTTCTCAGAAAGAGCCGTGGTGTGCGTTTTCGCCGGAAAACGCGTTTTCGGCCGAAAACGTGTACGTTTGCACTTCCCCGCCACAGGGAAGCTGCTAGCCGGGAATTCTCTGCCTGGTTCTACCCGCTGCCCGGAACGCTACGCAGGGCAAAAGCGGTTCTCGTCCTCCGTGCTTGCTTTTTCTCAGAAAGAGCCGTGGTGTGCGTTTTCGCCGGAAAACGCGTTTTCGGCCGAAAACGTGTACGTTTGCACTTCCCCGCCACAGGGAAGCTGCTAGCCGGGAATTCTCTGCCTGGTTCTACCCGCTGCCCGGAACGCTACGCAGGGCAAAAGCGGTTCTCGTCCTCCGTGCTTGCTTTTTCTCAGAAAGAGCCGTGGTGTGCGTTTTCGCCGGAAAACGCGTTTTCGGCCGAAAACGTGTACGTTTGCACTTCCCCGCCACAGGGAAGCTGCTAGCCGGGAATTCTCTGCCTGGTTCTACCCGCTGCCCGGAACGCTACGCAGGGCAAAAGCGGTTCTCGTCCTCCGTGCTTGCTTTTTCTCAGAAAGAGCCGTGGTGTGCGTTTTCGCCGGAAAACGCGTTTTCGGCCGAAAACGTGTACGTTTGCACTTCCCCGCCACAGGGAAGCTGCTAGCCGGGAATTCTCTGCCTGGTTCTACCCGCTGCCCGGAACGCTACGCAGGGCAAAAGCGGTTCTCGTCCTCCGTGCTTGCTTTTTCTCAGAAAGAGCCGTGGTGTGCGTTTTCGCCGGAAAACGCGTTTTCGGCCGAAAACGTGTACGTTTGCACTTCCCCGCCACAGGGAAGCTGCTAGCCGGGAATTCTCTGCCTGGTTCTACCCGCTGCCCGGAACGCTACGCAGGGCAAAAGCGGTTCTCGTCCTCCGTGCTTGCTTTTTCTCAGAAAGAGCCGTGGTGTGCGTTTTCGCCGGAAAACGCGTTTTCGGCCGAAAACGTGTACGTTTGCACTTCCCCGCCACAGGGAAGCTGCTAGCCGGGAATTCTCTGCCTGGTTCTACCCGCTGCCCGGAACGCTACGCAGGGCAAAAGCGGTTCTCGTCCTCCGTGCTTGCTTTTTCTCAGAAAGAGCCGTGGTGTGCGTTTTCGCCGGAAAACGCGTTTTCGGCCGAAAACGTGTACGTTTGCACTTCCCCGCCACAGGGAAGCTGCTAGCCGGGAATTCTCTGCCTGGTTCTACCCGCTGCCCGGAACGCTACGCAGGGCAAAAGCGGTTCTCGTCCTCCGTGCTTGCTTTTTCTCAGAAAGAGCCGTGGTGTGCGTTTTCGCCGGAAAACGCGTTTTCGGCCGAAAACGTGTACGTTTGCACTTCCCCGCCACAGGGAAGCTGCTAGCCGGGAATTCTCTGCCTGGTTCTACCCGCTGCCCGGAACGCTACGCAGGGCAAAAGCGGTTCTCGTCCTCCGTGCTTGCTTTTTCTCAGAAAGAGCCGTGGTGTGCGTTTTCGCCGGAAAACGCGTTTTCGGCCGAAAACGTGTACGTTTGCACTTCCCCGCCACAGGGAAGCTGCTAGCCGGGAATTCTCTGCCTGGTTCTACCCGCTGCCCGGAACGCTACGCAGGGCAAAAGCGGTTCTCGTCCTCCGTGCTTGCTTTTTCTCAGAAAGAGCCGTGGTGTGCGTTTTCGCCGGAAAACGCGTTTTCGGCCGAAAACGTGTACGTTTGCACTTCCCCGCCACAGGGAAGCTGCTAGCCGGGAATTCTCTGCCTGGTTCTACCCGCTGCCCGGAACGCTACGCAGGGCAAAAGCGGTTCTCGTCCTCCGTGCTTGCTTTTTCTCAGAAAGAGCCGTGGTGTGCGTTTTCGCCGGAAAACGCGTTTTCGGCCGAAAACGTGTACGTTTGCACTTCCCCGCCACAGGGAAGCTGCTAGCCGGGAATTCTCTGCCTGGTTCTACCCGCTGCCCGGAACGCTACGCAGGGCAAAAGCGGTTCTCGTCCTCCGTGCTTGCTTTTTCTCAGAAAGAGCCGTGGTGTGCGTTTTCGCCGGAAAACGCGTTTTCGGCCGAAAACGTGTACGTTTGCACTTCCCCGCCACAGGGAAGCTGCTAGCCGGGAATTCTCTGCCTGGTTCTACCCGCTGCCCGGAACGCTACGCAGGGCAAAAGCGGTTCTCGTCCTCCGTGCTTGCTTTTTCTCAGAAAGAGCCGTGGTGTGCGTTTTCGCCGGAAAACGCGTTTTCGGCCGAAAACGTGTACGTTTGCACTTCCCCGCCACAGGGAAGCTGCTAGCCGGGAATTCTCTGCCTGGTTCTACCCGCTGCCCGGAACGCTACGCAGGGCAAAAGCGGTTCTCGTCCTCCGTGCTTGCTTTTTCTCAGAAAGAGCCGTGGTGTGCGTTTTCGCCGGAAAACGCGTTTTCGGCCGAAAACGTGTACGTTTGCACTTCCCCGCCACAGGGAAGCTGCTAGCCGGGAATTCTCTGCCTGGTTCTACCCGCTGCCCGGAACGCTACGCAGGGCAAAAGCGGTTCTCGTCCTCCGTGCTTGCTTTTTCTCAGAAAGAGCCGTGGTGTGCGTTTTCGCCGGAAAACGCGTTTTCGGCCGAAAACGTGTACGTTTGCACTTCCCCGCCACAGGGAAGCTGCTAGCCGGGAATTCTCTGCCTGGTTCTACCCGCTGCCCGGAACGCTACGCAGGGCAAAAGCGGTTCTCGTCCTCCGTGCTTGCTTTTTCTCAGAAAGAGCCGTGGTGTGCGTTTTCGCCGGAAAACGCGTTTTCGGCCGAAAACGTGTACGTTTGCACTTCCCCGCCACAGGGAAGCTGCTAGCCGGGAATTCTCTGCCTGGTTCTACCCGCTGCCCGGAACGCTACGCAGGGCAAAAGCGGTTCTCGTCCTCCGTGCTTGCTTTTTCTCAGAAAGAGCCGTGGTGTGCGTTTTCGCCGGAAAACGCGTTTTCGGCCGAAAACGTGTACGTTTGCACTTCCCCGCCACAGGGAAGCTGCTAGCCGGGAATTCTCTGCCTGGTTCTACCCGCTGCCCGGAACGCTACGCAGGGCAAAAGCGGTTCTCGTCCTCCGTGCTTGCTTTTTCTCAGAAAGAGCCGTGGTGTGCGTTTTCGCCGGAAAACGCGTTTTCGGCCGAAAACGTGTACGTTTGCACTTCCCCGCCACAGGGAAGCTGCTAGCCGGGAATTCTCTGCCTGGTTCTACCCGCTGCCCGGAACGCTACGCAGGGCAAAAGCGGTTCTCGTCCTCCGTGCTTGCTTTTTCTCAGAAAGAGCCGTGGTGTGCGTTTTCGCCGGAAAACGCGTTTTCGGCCGAAAACGTGTACGTTTGCACTTCCCCGCCACAGGGAAGCTGCTAGCCGGGAATTCTCTGCCTGGTTCTACCCGCTGCCCGGAACGCTACGCAGGGCAAAAGCGGTTCTCGTCCTCCGTGCTTGCTTTTTCTCAGAAAGAGCCGTGGTGTGCGTTTTCGCCGGAAAACGCGTTTTCGGCCGAAAACGTGTACGTTTGCACTTCCCCGCCACAGGGAAGCTGCTAGCCGGGAATTCTCTGCCTGGTTCTACCCGCTGCCCGGAACGCTACGCAGGGCAAAAGCGGTTCTCGTCCTCCGTGCTTGCTTTTTCTCAGAAAGAGCCGTGGTGTGCGTTTTCGCCGGAAAACGCGTTTTCGGCCGAAAACGTGTACGTTTGCACTTCCCCGCCACAGGGAAGCTGCTAGCCGGGAATTCTCTGCCTGGTTCTACCCGCTGCCCGGAACGCTACGCAGGGCAAAAGCGGTTCTCGTCCTCCGTGCTTGCTTTTTCTCAGAAAGAGCCGTGGTGTGCGTTTTCGCCGGAAAACGCGTTTTCGGCCGAAAACGTGTACGTTTGCACTTCCCCGCCACAGGGAAGCTGCTAGCCGGGAATTCTCTGCCTGGTTCTACCCGCTGCCCGGAACGCTACGCAGGGCAAAAGCGGTTCTCGTCCTCCGTGCTTGCTTTTTCTCAGAAAGAGCCGTGGTGTGCGTTTTCGCCGGAAAACGCGTTTTCGGCCGAAAACGTGTACGTTTGCACTTCCCCGCCACAGGGAAGCTGCTAGCCGGGAATTCTCTGCCTGGTTCTACCCGCTGCCCGGAACGCTACGCAGGGCAAAAGCGGTTCTCGTCCTCCGTGCTTGCTTTTTCTCAGAAAGAGCCGTGGTGTGCGTTTTCGCCGGAAAACGCGTTTTCGGCCGAAAACGTGTACGTTTGCACTTCCCCGCCACAGGGAAGCTGCTAGCCGGGAATTCTCTGCCTGGTTCTACCCGCTGCCCGGAACGCTACGCAGGGCAAAAGCGGTTCTCGTCCTCCGTGCTTGCTTTTTCTCAGAAAGAGCCGTGGTGTGCGTTTTCGCCGGAAAACGCGTTTTCGGCCGAAAACGTGTACGTTTGCACTTCCCCGCCACAGGGAAGCTGCTAGCCGGGAATTCTCTGCCTGGTTCTACCCGCTGCCCGGAACGCTACGCAGGGCAAAAGCGGTTCTCGTCCTCCGTGCTTGCTTTTTCTCAGAAAGAGCCGTGGTGTGCGTTTTCGCCGGAAAACGCGTTTTCGGCCGAAAACGTGTACGTTTGCACTTCCCCGCCACAGGGAAGCTGCTAGCCGGGAATTCTCTGCCTGGTTCTACCCGCTGCCCGGAACGCTACGCAGGGCAAAAGCGGTTCTCGTCCTCCGTGCTTGCTTTTTCTCAGAAAGAGCCGTGGTGTGCGTTTTCGCCGGAAAACGCGTTTTCGGCCGAAAACGTGTACGTTTGCACTTCCCCGCCACAGGGAAGCTGCTAGCCGGGAATTCTCTGCCTGGTTCTACCCGCTGCCCGGAACGCTACGCAGGGCAAAAGCGGTTCTCGTCCTCCGTGCTTGCTTTTTCTCAGAAAGAGCCGTGGTGTGCGTTTTCGCCGGAAAACGCGTTTTCGGCCGAAAACGTGTACGTTTGCACTTCCCCGCCACAGGGAAGCTGCTAGCCGGGAATTCTCTGCCTGGTTCTACCCGCTGCCCGGAACGCTACGCAGGGCAAAAGCGGTTCTCGTCCTCCGTGCTTGCTTTTTCTCAGAAAGAGCCGTGGTGTGCGTTTTCGCCGGAAAACGCGTTTTCGGCCGAAAACGTGTACGTTTGCACTTCCCCGCCACAGGGAAGCTGCTAGCCGGGAATTCTCTGCCTGGTTCTACCCGCTGCCCGGAACGCTACGCAGGGCAAAAGCGGTTCTCGTCCTCCGTGCTTGCTTTTTCTCAGAAAGAGCCGTGGTGTGCGTTTTCGCCGGAAAACGCGTTTTCGGCCGAAAACGTGTACGTTTGCACTTCCCCGCCACAGGGAAGCTGCTAGCCGGGAATTCTCTGCCTGGTTCTACCCGCTGCCCGGAACGCTACGCAGGGCAAAAGCGGTTCTCGTCCTCCGTGCTTGCTTTTTCTCAGAAAGAGCCGTGGTGTGCGTTTTCGCCGGAAAACGCGTTTTCGGCCGAAAACGTGTACGTTTGCACTTCCCCGCCACAGGGAAGCTGCTAGCCGGGAATTCTCTGCCTGGTTCTACCCGCTGCCCGGAACGCTACGCAGGGCAAAAGCGGTTCTCGTCCTCCGTGCTTGCTTTTTCTCAGAAAGAGCCGTGGTGTGCGTTTTCGCCGGAAAACGCGTTTTCGGCCGAAAACGTGTACGTTTGCACTTCCCCGCCACAGGGAAGCTGCTAGCCGGGAATTCTCTGCCTGGTTCTACCCGCTGCCCGGAACGCTACGCAGGGCAAAAGCGGTTCTCGTCCTCCGTGCTTGCTTTTTCTCAGAAAGAGCCGTGGTGTGCGTTTTCGCCGGAAAACGCGTTTTCGGCCGAAAACGTGTACGTTTGCACTTCCCCGCCACAGGGAAGCTGCTAGCCGGGAATTCTCTGCCTGGTTCTACCCGCTGCCCGGAACGCTACGCAGGGCAAAAGCGGTTCTCGTCCTCCGTGCTTGCTTTTTCTCAGAAAGAGCCGTGGTGTGCGTTTTCGCCGGAAAACGCGTTTTCGGCCGAAAACGTGTACGTTTGCACTTCCCCGCCACAGGGAAGCTGCTAGCCGGGAATTCTCTGCCTGGTTCTACCCGCTGCCCGGAACGCTACGCAGGGCAAAAGCGGTTCTCGTCCTCCGTGCTTGCTTTTTCTCAGAAAGAGCCGTGGTGTGCGTTTTCGCCGGAAAACGCGTTTTCGGCCGAAAACGTGTACGTTTGCACTTCCCCGCCACAGGGAAGCTGCTAGCCGGGAATTCTCTGCCTGGTTCTACCCGCTGCCCGGAACGCTACGCAGGGCAAAAGCGGTTCTCGTCCTCCGTGCTTGCTTTTTCTCAGAAAGAGCCGTGGTGTGCGTTTTCGCCGGAAAACGCGTTTTCGGCCGAAAACGTGTACGTTTGCACTTCCCCGCCACAGGGAAGCTGCTAGCCGGGAATTCTCTGCCTGGTTCTACCCGCTGCCCGGAACGCTACGCAGGGCAAAAGCGGTTCTCGTCCTCCGTGCTTGCTTTTTCTCAGAAAGAGCCGTGGTGTGCGTTTTCGCCGGAAAACGCGTTTTCGGCCGAAAACGTGTACGTTTGCACTTCCCCGCCACAGGGAAGCTGCTAGCCGGGAATTCTCTGCCTGGTTCTACCCGCTGCCCGGAACGCTACGCAGGGCAAAAGCGGTTCTCGTCCTCCGTGCTTGCTTTTTCTCAGAAAGAGCCGTGGTGTGCGTTTTCGCCGGAAAACGCGTTTTCGGCCGAAAACGTGTACGTTTGCACTTCCCCGCCACAGGGAAGCTGCTAGCCGGGAATTCTCTGCCTGGTTCTACCCGCTGCCCGGAACGCTACGCAGGGCAAAAGCGGTTCTCGTCCTCCGTGCTTGCTTTTTCTCAGAAAGAGCCGTGGTGTGCGTTTTCGCCGGAAAACGCGTTTTCGGCCGAAAACGTGTACGTTTGCACTTCCCCGCCACAGGGAAGCTGCTAGCCGGGAATTCTCTGCCTGGTTCTACCCGCTGCCCGGAACGCTACGCAGGGCAAAAGCGGTTCTCGTCCTCCGTGCTTGCTTTTTCTCAGAAAGAGCCGTGGTGTGCGTTTTCGCCGGAAAACGCGTTTTCGGCCGAAAACGTGTACGTTTGCACTTCCCCGCCACAGGGAAGCTGCTAGCCGGGAATTCTCTGCCTGGTTCTACCCGCTGCCCGGAACGCTACGCAGGGCAAAAGCGGTTCTCGTCCTCCGTGCTTGCTTTTTCTCAGAAAGAGCCGTGGTGTGCGTTTTCGCCGGAAAACGCGTTTTCGGCCGAAAACGTGTACGTTTGCACTTCCCCGCCACAGGGAAGCTGCTAGCCGGGAATTCTCTGCCTGGTTCTACCCGCTGCCCGGAACGCTACGCAGGGCAAAAGCGGTTCTCGTCCTCCGTGCTTGCTTTTTCTCAGAAAGAGCCGTGGTGTGCGTTTTCGCCGGAAAACGCGGTTTTCGGCCGAAAACGTGTACGTTTGCACTTCCCCGCCACAGGGAAGCTGCTAGCCGGGAATTCTCTGCCTGGTTCTACCCGCTGCCCGGAACGCTACGCAGGGCAAAAGCGGTTCTCGTCCTCCGTGCTTGCTTTTTCTCAGAAAGAGCCGTGGTGTGCGTTTTCGCCGGCAAACGCGTTTTCGGCCGAAAACGTGTACGTTTGCACTTCCCCGCCACAGGGAAGCTGCTAGCCGGGAATTCTCTGCCTGGTTCTACCCGCTGCCCGGAACGCTACGCAGGGCAAAAGCGGTTCTCGTCCTCCGTGCTTGCTTTTTCTCAGAAAGAGCCGTGGTGTGCGTTTTCGCCGGAAAACGCGTTTTCGGCCGAAAACGTGTACGTTTGCACTTCCCCGCCACAGGGAAGCTGCTAGCCGGGAATTCTCTGCCTGGTTCTACCCGCTGCCCGGAACGCTACGCAGGGCAAAAGCGGTTCTCGTCCTCCGTGCTTGCTTTTTCTCAGAAAGAGCCGTGGTGTGCGTTTTCGCCGGCAAACGCGTTTTCGGCCGAAAACGTGTACGTTTGCACTTCCCCGCCACAGGGAAGCTGCTAGCCGGGAATTCTCTGCCTGGTTCTACCCGCTGCCCGGAACGCTACGCAGGGCAAAAGCGGTTCTCGTCCTCCGTGCTTGCTTTTTCTCAGAAAGAGCCGTGGTGTGCGTTTTCGCCGGCAAACGCGTTTTCGGCCGAAAACGTGTACGTTTGCACTTCCCCGCCACAGGGAAGCTGCTAGCCGGGAATTCTCTGCCTGGTTCTACCCGCTGCCCGGAACGCTACGCAGGGCAAAAGCGGTTCTCGTCCTCCGTGCTTGCTTTTTCTCAGAAAGAGCCGTGGTGTGCGTTTTCGCCGGAAAACACGTTTTCGGCCGAAAACGTGTACGTTTGCACTTCCCCGCCACAGGGAAGCTGCTAGCCGGGAATTCTCTGCCTGGTTCTACCCGCTGCCCGGAACGCTACGCAGGGCAAAAGCGGTTCTCGTCCACCATGCTTGCTTTTTCTCAGAAAGAGCCGTGGTGTGCGTTTTCGCCGGCAAACGCGTTTTCGGCCGAAAACGTGTACGTTTGCACTTCCCCGCCATAGGGAAGCTGCTAGCCGGAAATTCTCTGCCTGGTTCTACCCGCTGCCCGGAACGTTACGCAGGGCAAAAGCGGTTCTCGTCCTCCGTGCTTGCTTTTTCTCAGAAAGAGCCGTGGTGTGCGTTTTCGCCGGAAAACGCGTTTTCGGCCGAAAACGTGTACGTTTGCACTTCCCCGCCACAGGGAAGCTGCTAGCCGGGAATTCTCTGCCTGGTTCTACCCGCTGCCCGGAACGCTACGCAGGGCAAAAGCGGTTCTCGTCCTCCGTGCTTGCTTTTTCTCAGAAAGAGCCGTGGTGTGCGTTTTCGCCGGAAAACGCGTTTTCGGCCGAAAACGTGTACGTTTGCACTTCCCCGCCACAGGGAAGCTGCTAGCCGGGAATTCTCTGCCTGGTTCTACCCGCTGCCCGGAACGCTACGCAGGGCAAAAGCGGTTCTCGTCCTCCGTGCTTGCTTTTTCTCAGAAAGAGCCGTGGTGTGCGTTTTCGCCGGAAAACGCGTTTTCGGCCGAAAACGTGTACGTTTGCACTTCCCCGCCACAGGGAAGCTGCTAGCCGGGAATTCTCTGCCTGGTTCTACCCGCTGCCCGGAACGCTACGCAGGGCAAAAGCGGTTCTCGTCCTCCGTGCTTGCTTTTTCTCAGAAAGAGCCGTGGTGTGCGTTTTCGCCGCAAAACGCGTTTTCGGCCGAAAACGTGTACGTTTGCACTTCCCCGCCACAGGGAAGCTGCTAGCCGGGAATTCTCTGCCTGGTTCTACCCGCTGCCCGGAACGCTACGCAGGGCAAAAGCGGTTCTCGTCCTCCGTGCTTGCTTTTTCTCAGAAAGAGCCGTGGTGTGCGTTTTCGCCGGAAAACGCGTTTTCGGCCGAAAACGTGTACGTTTGCACTTCCCCGCCACAGGGAAGCTGCTAGCCGGGAATTCTCTGCCTGGTTCTACCCGCTGCCCGGAACGCTACGCAGGGCAAAAGCGGTTCTCGTCCTCCGTGCTTGCTTTTTCTCAGAAAGAGCCGTGGTGTGCGTTTTCGCCGGAAAACGCGTTTTCGGCCGAAAACGTGTACGTTTGCACTTCCCCGCCACAGGGAAGCTGCTAGCCGGGAATTCTCTGCCTGGTTCTACCCGCTGCCCGGAACGCTACGCAGGGCAAAAGCGGTTCTCGTCCTCCGTGCTTGCTTTTTCTCAGAAAGAGCCGTGGTGTGCGTTTTCGCCGGCAAACGCGTTTTCGGCCGAAAACGTGTACGTTTGCACTTCCCCGCCACAGGGAAGCTGCTAGCCGGGAATTCTCTGCCTGGTTCTACCCGCTGCCCGGAACGCTACGCAGGGCAAAAGCGGTTCTCGTCCTCCGTGCTTGCTTTTTCTCAGAAAGAGCCGTGGTGTGCGTTTTCGCCGGAAAACGCGTTTTCGGCCGAAAACGTGTACGTTTGCACTTCCCCGCCACAGGGAAGCTGCTAGCCGGGAATTCTCTGCCTGGTTCTACCCGCTGCCCGGAACGCTACGCAGGGCAAAAGCGGTTCTCGTCCTCCGTGCTTGCTTTTTCTCAGAAAGAGCCGTGGTGTGCGTTTTCGCCGGAAAACGCGTTTTCGGCCGAAAAAGTGTACGTTTGCACTTCCCCGCCACAGGGAAGCTGCTAGCCGGGAATTCTCTGCCTGGTTCTACCCGCTGCCCGGAACGCTACGCAGGGCAAAAGCGGTTCTCGTCCTCCGTGCTTGCTTTTTCTCAGAAAGAGCCGTGGTGTGCGTTTTCGCCGGAAAACGCGTTTTCGGCCGAAAACGTGTACGTTTGCACTTCCCCGCCACAGGGAAGCTGCTAGCCGGGAATTCTCTGCCTGGTTCTACCCGCTGCCCGGAACGCTACGCAGGGCAAAAGCGGTTCTCGTCCTCCGTGCTTGCTTTTTCTCAGAAAGAGCCGTGGTGTGCGTTTTCGCCGGAAAACGCGTTTTCGGCCGAAAACGTGTACGTTTGCACTTCCCCGCCACAGGGAAGCTGCTAGCCGGGAATTCTCTGCCTGGTTCTACCCGCTGCCCGGAACGCTACGCAGGGCAAAAGCGGTTCTCGTCCTCCGTGCTTGCTTTTTCTCAGAAAGAGCCGTGGTGTGCGTTTTCGCCGGAAAACGCGTTTTCGGCCGAAAACGTGTACGTTTGCACTTCCCCGCCACAGGGAAGCTGCTAGCCGGGAATTCTCTGCCTGGTTCTACCCGCTGCCCGGAACGCTACGCAGGGCAAAAGCGGTTCTCGTCCTCCGTGCTTGCTTTTTCTCAGAAAGAGCCGTGGTGTGCGTTTTCGCCGGAAAACGCGTTTTCGGCCGAAAACGTGTACGTTTGCACTTCCCCGCCACAGGGAAGCTGCTAGCCGGGAATTCTCTGCCTGGTTCTACCCGCTGCCCGGAACGCTACGCAGGGCAAAAGCGGTTCTCGTCCTCCGTGCTTGCTTTTTCTCAGAAAGAGCCGTGGTGTGCGTTTTCGCCGGAAAACGCGTTTTCGGCCGAAAACGTGTACGTTTGCACTTCCCCGCCACAGGGAAGCTGCTAGCCGGGAATTCTCTGCCTGGTTCTACCCGCTGCCCGGAACGCTACGCAGGGCAAAAGCGGTTCTCGTCCTCCGTGCTTGCTTTTTCTCAGAAAGAGCCGTGGTGTGCGTTTTCGCCGGCAAACGCGTTTTCGGCCGAAAACGTGTACGTTTGCACTTCCCCGCCACAGGGAAGCTGCTAGCCGGGAATTCTCTGCCTGGTTCTACCCGCTGCCCGGAACGCTACGCAGGGCAAAAGCGGTTCTCGTCCTCCGTGCTTGCTTTTTCTCAGAAAGAGCCGTGGTGTGCGTTTTCGCCGGAAAACGCGTTTTCGGCCGAAAACGTGTACGTTTGCACTTCCCCGCCACAGGGAAGCTGCTAGCCGGGAATTCTCTGCCTGGTTCTACCCGCTGCCCGGAACGCTACGCAGGGCAAAAGCGGTTCTCGTCCTCCGTGCTTGCTTTTTCTCAGAAAGAGCCGTGGTGTGCGTTTTCGCCGGAAAACGCGTTTTCGGCCGAAAACGTGTACGTTTGCACTTCCCCGCCACAGGGAAGCTGCTAGCCGGGAATTCTCTGCCTGGTTCTACCCGCTGCCCGGAACGCTACGCAGGGCAAAAGCGGTTCTCGTCCTCCGTGCTTGCTTTTTCTCAGAAAGAGCCGTGGTGTGCGTTTTCGCCGGCAAACGCGTTTTCGGCCGAAAACATGTACGTTTGCACTTCCCCGCCACAGGGAAGCTGCTAGCCGGGAATTCTCTGCCTGGTTCTACCCGCTGCCCGGAACGCTACGCAGGGCAAAAGCGGTTCTCGTCCTCCGTGCTTGCTTTTTCTCAGAAAGAGCCGTGGTGTGCGTTTTCGCCGGAAAACGCGTTTTCGGCCGAAAACGTGTACGTTTGCACTTCCCCGCCACAGGGAAGCTGCTAGCCGGGAATTCTCTGCCTGGTTCTACCCGCTGCCCGGAACGCTACGCAGGGCAAAAGCGGTTCTCGTCCTCCGTGCTTGCTTTTTCTCAGAAAGAGCCGTGGTGTGCGTTTTCGCCGGAAAACGCGTTTTCGGCCGAAAACGTGTACGTTTGCACTTCCCCGCCACAGGGAAGCTGCTAGCCGGGAATTCTCTGCCTGGTTCTACCCGCTGCCCGGAACGCTACGCAGGGCAAAAGCGGTTCTCGTCCTCCGTGCTTGCTTTTTCTCAGAAAGAGCCGTGGTGTGCGTTTTCGCCGGAAAACGCGTTTTCGGCCGAAAACGTGTACGTTTGCACTTCCCCGCCACAGGGAAGCTGCTAGCCGGGAATTCTCTGCCTGGTTCTACCCGCTGCCCGGAACGCTACGCAGGGCAAAAGCGGTTCTCGTCCTCCGTGCTTGCTTTTTCTCAGAAAGAGCCGTGGTGTGCGTTTTCGCCGGCAAACGCGTTTTCGGCCGAAAACGTGTACGTTTGCACTTCCCCGCCACAGGGAAGCTGCTAGCCGGGAATTCTCTGCCTGGTTCTACCCGCTGCCCGGAACGCTACGCAGGGCAAAAGCGGTTCTCGTCCTCCGTGCTTGCTTTTTCTCAGAAAGAGCCGTGGTGTGCGTTTTCGCCGGCAAACGCGTTTTCGGCCGAAAACGTGTACGTTTGCACTTCCCCGCCACAGGGAAGCTGCTAGCCGGGAATTCTCTGCCTGGTTC